>NC_056736.1:175091212-175143712 GCF_019279795.1 Protopterus annectens
ATGTGCACCAGAGTAAACTTTACAATGCCTTTTCAATCTGTGCGTTGCAATGAGGATTTTTACAGGAAGTGATGTAATTCAACCACTTCCTTTAAATATTTTAAAAAAAGCTTAGTGCCTGGTTTTATGATTTTTTCTGATGAAGCTGCATAATTTTTAAGCAGCGAAAACGCTCTTTTAATAAAATAATTTTGCGTTCAAGCCTTTTGCATCTTGTGGATCCGTACAGTTAGGCTGCTACCCTGCTGAACTATTGACTTTTTTCTTTGGTGTACTGTTTGTTCTTTTACATATATATATATATATATATATATGTATGTACATATATATAGATATATATGTAACTACACATGCACACACAGAGATATGTATAGGAAGATACATTTTTAGAGAGTGCACACCGTATGGAACAGCCAGTATTCCTACAGTTGCCACCTTATCAAATGGACAGTGTATGAGTCACCCATGCAAAAGACAATTGTTGCCTGAAACATATACCCTCAGAGATGTCAAAGGATATAACACCACACACAGGTTTGCATAGATGATAAAGCTTTATTTGTGCACTATTACAGTTGTATATGCCATGTCATATAGCTATTTAGATTTTGAAATACATACAAACAGATTAATGCAACACTCAAACAGATCAGTTAATGCAGTAATCCGAAAGCATAACATATGTTGCTGTCCAGGCCAAGGCCTTCAAGTAATACAACAGTAAAGACAGACTGGGCCACATGATAACAATCAATCAATAGTAAGTAATGCAGATGTATAGTCCAGCAGTCTCTAACTACACTCTGTATGCAATCCTTAGGGGGAAAAGACTTCAGCTGACACAATGGAATGTATCTGTTACATAACAAGGCATAGCTGAAACCATCGCAATCACTCTGACAAACAGAACAGTCTGTATGGCAGGAAGCAGTAGGCCAGCATTTTCCCAAGGTGAAATGTATGGTAATGTACATCAATATACCTTAAGGCAGCTTACTGCTGATATCCCTCAAATGTTGTAACAGCCTAGGTTATTTATGGTGCATCCCCCATAGACTGACTTACAGGGGCATATACCACTGTTACATACAATGACCTCTGGACTGCTGAGATCAAGCCCACATATATATGGACCCAACCCCACAATTTGTGTGGGGGTCACAACAGCAGTGGAATGATGGCAGGAATGGCAGCATGACATAATCGCAGGCCCCTACATAACAACCTCTGACTGCATGTTATATGGACAAAGCCTGGCATGTAGGTGGCGGACATAGGCCCAAACATGGGCCCATATGTGAAATAGTGTTGTCATACACTAAGCAAGTTGTTGGTGTTACAGGATAGTTTGCAACATACCTTCAGTCAAGAATATGAAGTCAGAAACAAAAATGGATGTAGCCATGTACTGATAGCTCTCAACATACAGTGCCAGTGATACATCTGACCAAGATATGTGTGGTGGATAGACAAAACATAACAGGCACACCTCTGGCCATCAAGTGGATAGGCCCACAGTTGAGAGCTATGCAGACAGACTGCATTCCATGTTAAACTAGTATGTACACACAAACCCTGTAACACTGGTGCTATACAATGCATACAACAACACTACTCAGTCTGTAGTTCTTGAACATCATACAAATATGTAGCTGGCCTAAGTGCAAGTTCTCCTGTAAGAGGTATTGCTACCTGCTGTCTGTAACTCTGCTGCCCTCACAGGAAGGATGTTCACCATACAGGAAAGGTAAAAGGACCACGCCCACATGATGTAGGGATTTATAGTAGTGGGTTGCCATGACGGTGGTAATTGGAAGTGCTATACAGCATGCTGCATGCAGGTAGCAAGTGGAGTACACAGATTGGTGCAGAGGCCATCACCTGATCATGTGCATCACCTACAAAATCCATGCTGCAATCTATTCCAAGCAATGCAATCCATTTACTGGAGAGAGAGAGAGAGAGAGAGATAGAGAGAGAGAGAGAGAGAGAGAGAAACTGAAACTGAAACAAACAAACAAACAAACAAACAAACAAACAAACAAACAAACAAACAAACAAACAAACAAACAGACAAACCTAGAAAGAAAGCAGACTAAAGCCAAAGTAAAGGAGATAAAAAAATACTCCTACAAGGAAACTATCCAGAACAGATCTCATTCCCACAACAGATATGTGAAATATATATGCATGTAACTGACTGTAATACTTGGTCCATAATAATGGGATAGATGATGTGGAATGATTTATATGTGCCATCGGGTGTTGTTGTAATGATGTTCAGCTGAACGACTGCTATGGACAATAGAGTCTGTCCCTGTGGGTAGTGGGCCATACCCATCAACTGTGCATAGCAGCACTGACTGATAAGATGTAAGCCATCATAGTGTGTGTTGTGTAATGAAAGCATGTATATTACTGTGCCCAATAGCTGGTGGTGGAAGTAATGCCATAATGATGGACATGCGAGTTCCAGAGCCCACCACTTGCAAGACACTCAGGTTAACATATAATGTACCATGCTTAAATGCCATAGGTGTGTAATAGGCTTACCTGCAAACTGGCCCAATATATACCCCCCTAATGTTAAGCTGTGGCCATATGTGGTGCCTGTCTGTGTTGTAGCAAGGCAGAACAGTGCAACTGTGCAGGAAGGAGAGTTAGAGATTGTTGACCTGATGTCTGAATGTACTCCATATATAAAGGTGTGTATATACACACACACACACACACACACACACACACACACACACACACACACACACACACACACACACACACACACACACACACATATATCTATATATATATATATATATATATATATATATATATATATATATATATATATATATATATATATATATATATATGTCTACAGATATGCAGACACCTATATGTATCCAGATATATATATATATATATATATATATATATATATATATATAAACACATATATACAACAGAAAATATATCTACACACATATATCTACCTATATATATATATATATATATATATATATATATATATGTGTGTGTGTGTGTGTGTGTCACATGTCACACACACACACACACACACACACACACACACATATACATACGTATATAAATACATGCCCCTTATATTTCCATCACAGTGCTGCATGCTATTTGTGAGGAGACATTACACATAGCAATGCACACAGATATATACAGCTGTAAGTGTGTGTAACATGGACGGTTATGTCACATGTGAACCCCTTGGTGGGACTACATTGCCCTTGTCTGTGAAGTTGGGAATGGGATTTTGGGGAAGGATAGCAGATATATTTGTGGAGGTGGTTTGGATTGGTAGATATAGAGGACAGCCTACAGAGATGGTATATGACACATGTGGTAGGTAAACACCCTGGATGGTGGGTGTGGTCTGTGATTTAGAAGCCCCATGAGCCCCCATATGGAAACAATGGGAACAAGTCCCACACCCATTGCTAGTCACAACAGCAGCTTCATGGCCCTGAAGGTGCCTGGCCTGGAGACTGACAGGAAGGAGCATGTGGACCCTGAGAATGTGTACTGAGGGCCTCAAGGTGCTGTAGCGCATCCCATAAGCCTCTGTGGAGCCCCCTATGCAACAGACCCTGGACGTGACCTCAAGTGACTGGATCATGTCTGTGTGTGCCCTGGTGGGGCACACTATCCCCTAAGGTTATTCCACCTGAAGGTAGTGCTAGACCAGTAGATGAGGAGGCCCCAGGGTGGGTCCCACATGTGATGTGGCCTGGTAACAAGGCCAGATAAGGTGGGAGAGGTGGTTCTGCTAGCAACTATTCCCTAAACATGCCATTGTGTCACAGTTATAGAACATATGTGGGTAGTAATAGTCCACACAATCTTGGAGCATGTTCAACAGCATGCATAGATATCCCCAATAACAAATAACAACAGATGTGCAGCAATCACATAGCAAACAGAGCGCATGCATATATGGAACCATAGTGGACCTAACAGTGGCATGCAGGTGAAATAATCAATAACAGGCCAACAATGATAGTGTCCCCACAGGGAGCATGGCTACAAACACATAGCATAAAGCGTGGTACTATACGATATATGTCCCAATGGTAGGTAAGCTGTAACCATACCTATTGAGTTGTGTGAACAGTTTTTTGTCGCAGATATCTTGGGAGGAGGCAGAGATGTGTATTAAGAACTGTGGTAACCTTGCTGTATGAGTTGCTCAGACCTGTTTCCATCTTTATGTCTTTCAGGCAAGATGGCCCATGGCCGGTTACTGGTGCATTCAATGGATGAAAATGAGGTCATTGTTAACCACCTGGTACAGCACTACTAGGTGCTCTTCGGCAGGACAGCCCATGAGCAGCAGGAGCAGACCACCCTGTAGAACAATGTAGTCCACAGGGTCAATGATGTCGGCCTGCATAACTGCAGTTATGAGCAGGTCCACCATCATTGTAGCGACCTGCTTTGCAATGCCCGTCAGCGAGCTGCTGCAGTCTGGGGGGATTACTTCGCAACGGGGGGGTTATGCCATCCACCCCCCCCGACACGTGTTGAAGAGCTCTTCATCAGCCTCGTGACACCTGCCCGCCCTTACAAGCAACAACTGGCAGAGCCCAAAGTGGAGGTGGGTGCTACCCACACACAAGTTGAGGACTGTGTAGGTAAGGCCACAGGGCACATCAGTACACCACTGTTGCATATGCATCTGCATCTGTACAGGTAGATCATGCATATGTCATAAATATATAGTCTGTTTCTGCGTAGAAGTAATAAACAGATGTGCATAAGCTGTAGTATTGGGGACGTGTACTGTTGATGTACTGTAATGCTGCACCCACCTTGTAGCAATGCCACAGCTGTGGCTACTGACATCACATCTCTCACACACTTATGTAGGTCCCCCTGGTATACTACCAAGGCAGCTGCCTGTAGCTGGTGAGTATGGTTTATGTTCATGCTTGCCAAGACACAGGTCATGTGTTGGCTATGGAATATTCCATGCACACATCTAACACACCTACCCATAATGTGTGCCGTACATTTTCACGTATTGTTGCTGTTAACTGCACTGCTTCACAGTGGTGACTATGATGGGGTATCTGAAGGGTATGTCAGACACCTGCAAGATAACTAACATCCAGTCATTGTGAAATTTGTCCACAGGAATGAACATAATGGTGGGACACATGGCCTACAGTAGGGACATGTGTGAAACATCACCCTTATACAGTTCTACAACATTGTATATGCCAGTATTACAGTGGCAACTGTTACAGATCTACACTACAGCATATCATAATACTGTGGTCCACAACCTTTAACACCTGCAATGTGGTCCCAACATGAGCACTGAGTGTGTAATATGGAATCTTAGGTTAGGGCAGCAAATATGGGGAATACATACCTTCACAAACACTGGAAGAATATGTGTACACACACTCCAGATAAAATATAGTGGAGGCAGCTGTTGAGGGACTGCCTACATGCATTTGTCATGGAAATGCACCTTTCAGCAAGTACATGTCCCCAGTGTAACACCACGTATTGGTTTGCTGTCCAAGACGTTTGGTCATCAAATGTGCACACTTATCTGCAACAGAAATAGGCATGGCTTGCACGCATCTTACATGACATGGCATGGGCCCAATACCCAACAGGTAGCACCCATGAGCTGCACATGTAGCCATACCTCACCATTACATATGCCATGGCAAACAGTGCAGTCAGTCATGTATGTGGCAAGGATGTATGGGACAGAAATGGTGTAGGAAATAAACAGATGGCCATCTAAGACAAATTATGTCACATGTAGCAAACTGGTCATGCGGGCTGCCCACTAACATGCCACAACACTGAGGGGGTAGTAGGAATACCCAGCAAGTACTGGCTGTGGGATACCTGTGTCAGCAATTGCCTGGACTCTGCAAGCATGTGGCCTATGGGTTAGGGTAATCAGATGTGACAGTTGTACCACAGGAAACATTAGGCAGGCCTCTCTACAGATAGTGTATGCAAAACAGAAGAGGTTCCCAACAGTTATGCATTGCAATGTGTACTGGTGTACCATGACCATGTTGGAAACCTACATACATTAACATGTAAGATACAGGTGCTGCACAACCAACACCTCACCCCAACTCAGGCCCACCATCCCCATCTGTACTGTGCTGGTGCCAGTGTACATCTGTATGTTTGTCAGTCATTAGCTGGGACTAGGCTGTTACATGTGGTGTTCAATGTTTGGGACATTGCAAACTGACACATATGTGTAGGCCATAGTTATCAAGCATCTGCAAAAAGGCTGAAGGTGGGAAGTGTGTGTCATCATGACACATGTGTTCACTGCAGCAGGGATCCTAGGGATACTATGAATGGCTGTATCTGCACACAGTCAGGTTCAGGAACTGTGGCAGACATAACCCTGACTCCACAGCATTTGTGACGGCAGTGTGTGAACTCCAAGGAATGTGCACATGAGTTGACCTTGCAGTCATGCAGAGTTGGGGGACATTTGTAGGGCAGACTGACCATATACTGGCAAATGCTGATGGCCCATGCTAGTATACTCCTGCCAGGAATAGTGACTGCTGTAATACACATAACAATAGGGACAACAAACTGTCATGATAACGGCATGCACACATATGTGCCCATGAAGTGTATGCATCATGGTCAGCATCTGTAGACCTAAGACATTTGTTAGACACTGCATGTGAATGTACAGGACATATATCACATATCAGGCTCATGTAATATTAACATATGCGGTGATGTGGTCCCATGGCATATCAAGGAAGAGTGCATCATATCAATAATGGTGTGTACACTCCCCATAGCTATGGTAATTTTTGACGGTTGTCAGTGTAATCGTATCGTATTGATCATACATGCACCACTGATGTTGAGATCTGTAAACCAGACATCAGACATTCACAAATGACATCTGTCCATATATCATACCAGGTATGTGTCAGACAAACACAAAGGTGCTGTGAGCATTAGAGCAGACATAACTGACACATTAATACACATTCAGCAATGGTTTGTACACCTGTGTGGTATGGTGCACAGTACATGGAAGGGTGCAGAACAGGTGCGTAGTAATACTGTGTACATGGATGTAGTGTTTTCCAGGGGAAGGGGAAATCACCTACTAACACAGCCCATGAATCACACACATGTATACTGTTGCTAGCATGGATTGACTATAGCTGCACTGGATGCTGTTGAGTACCATATATTATGCATGTTGACAGATGGTTAATGGGAGGACTGTGTGTACTATCTTTATGCAACCTCACCTGTAGGTGTGTGTGTGTGGGAGGGGGGGTTATTTTGTCTGTAAGTGCAATCTGGTGGAGTGGAGGGGGATTTATGCATGTAGGATGTGTGTGTGTTTGTGTGGGTGTCCATGTATGCACATGTGTGATTCTGGGGTGGTTCATACGGCAGTACTTCCCTTTGGAATCATGCAGTACATGGACATGGGCTGACACATGAGTCACCAGGAATACTTGTCTGATATGTAATCACAGGACAGCTGATAGTATAATAAAGTCTGTAGCATGGAACATGCATTGGGAGGGAAACTAGACACCAAGTATACCCTTAAAATTGCAATCAGCAGAAAGGTGAATGACTACCCATGTATGCAGCACTACAGATGCATTCGGGAATTACTAGACAACACCAGGGAGTGTATCCATATATTACTGTTGTCCACATGCTAAGTTGATTGAGCAGCAGTTCTGGCATGTACTGAGCAATAGTTACGTATGACACTCCAGTGGTGACATTATGGAGTGAATGTAGTAGCCCCTAACATATGGGGTCCATGCTCACAATGTCCGGACATACCCAGTGTGAACACTGGATGACAGCAGTGAGGCTTTGTAAAACCTACGCCACTCAAGTCAAGGAGGTAATGGAGTAACAGGTCTTGTGTTGTGATCAGTTGTCTAGGCATTTAGAGGAATGATACGTTAATGAGTGGTATTAATGAGTGTATGTTACCAAGTGTGATGCAGCATGGGGAACTTACATGATTAAATGTGGGAGTGTCTGCATACTCAGGGACAGGTTGGTATTATGGTGGAATTTCAGGGGGTTTACCTTCATATTGTCATAATGGACAATATTGATCACGCATTTGGGCAAACCAAATGCGCAAAATTCAAACTTAAACATTCTCAGAAGTTCAAAAGTCAGCAAATTGAACAGTTGATTCACTGACTTTTGAACTAAAATGTTGAAGACACATCGTAATGCAGGGGGGTCAAGCCCCCTTGCACCCCCCACACCCCCTACTTTAATATACTAACTCCAAGATCGCACTACAGTGGTAATGGGATCATTTCCCAATCCCCACCGTAGTGCAATCCACACCCACAATTTCGAATCTGCAATGAACTAATGCCAATGTGCATTTGCCCATTGCACATTCGGACAACTTTTTATCGAGGTTTTGCAACTTTGCAAAAATCTTTTCACACAAAGTGGAGTCGCATGAGTGCATAACGCACTTATGAATGTAAAACTTTCATGGTGTGTGTGTGTAAATGTGTGTATTTGTGTGTGTGCGTATGTGTGTACTGTTATGCAATGCCGTACAGGTCTTAAAGTGCATTTCTTGTTTTCCCCCACAGGTGGCGAGGTGGGTCAGGGTCCCTCTGCATGCAGTCTGATGTTGGTGTCCATACAGACACTGAAGATTATGATAAGACTTTTGAGGCATAGGCAGGGTTGTCAGATGCCAAAACTGCATCATCGTTTGACATCCCCCTGTTAGCCACCCCAACCCCGCACACAGTTTCAGTGCCTATAGATACACCATCACCAGTGGCCATAGCAGAGGGACAGTTGGTGGTTGGTGGCAGTGCACAGAAGAGTGTGGTATCTATGCCTACTGTGGCTGGACACAGCAGACATAGCCAGAAGGCCAGCAGGGCACCGCATAGGCAGATGTACCAGGGTGCTCTAGGGAGGGCCGTTGGTCATCATGCCCCTGGCAGAAGTGCCACAACTGGTACCACCAGGTGCATGTTTCAAACTGTCATGGGGGCGCGGGCACATATAGAACTATACACCAGGCAGGGCCTGAGGCTGCAGAGGGCTTCTCTTTCATCTGTAAGCAACAACTTCCATGAACCTGCAGGTGCCCTCCATGACTATACCGAGGTCAAGGATAGAGGGTTGGGTAAGATGGTAAGTCTCATCGATAGTGGATTGTCCATTCCGTGCTCGAACATGTGGTGGGAGTAGGGTGACAGCTGCGTGGATGTAGGCAGGCAACACCAACAGCTGACACCAAGGCACTCACGTAATGGCAGTACCAGCCCCAGCATTGCAGATGGGGCACTGTCCACACCACAACACAGCAGGCCACGTGCACATGGCCCTGGCCAGTGCCAGGAGGGACCTGGTTCCAGCAGACATCTGTCATCATCAGGGAAGAGTAGCACATTGAGGCCTGTAACTGGACTTGCCCATGGAACCCCTAGCAGACACAGTCCTTGTGTTTGTGGTCGGAGGCGGTGAACTGCACACCCTGCCAGTTATGGTCTGCAGCTGTCCAAGAAACACCTGTATAGGGCAGCCATGTGGCAGAGCTGTGTGCATGCATACCCACACACTATACAAACGCACCTAGGGCAACCCCATACCTACACACACCACATCACCACGCCCATATAAGCTAATTACACTCCTACCCACACACATGGTGTCAAATGTATGGCCCACCCTTGGTCTCTGGCAAACCAACAACAAACCCTGTGCATATGATGATACCTGTGCCACATCCCTGTCATCCATAACATCAATTCAGGGACAGGCTAATATCGTTCTGATGCACATAGTGACTGTACTATAGTGTACCAATGTACTGCTGTGTAACATGTTGTCAGCAGTAATGTTTAATGGTTACATGTCAGGTAGTGTAGCTATCCAGCCATGATGCATTATAGCTGTTAGTAACACTGAGTGATTGTGGTCTCCATAATGTTATCCATGTGTGTTGTAGGTGTACATGTGTCAGCACGAGGATGGTCTGTAGTCATATTCCACAAGGGGTATGGCACTGTGGTGACACCAAGGCTGTGACATATCCTGGGTACAGCTGAACACATCTCAGGTCTGTATAACAGTTATTGCCTGTGCCACATGGACAGATGACCCACTGGGACATGTATAATAAACAACCTGATGGAGATCCATCCACATACACACACACTCTTACTTGGCAACACTGGGACTAGACCCCTACCTAGGTATGTAGTGCTACTGATGTGTGTGGCTTTCATTGCAAACACCACACAGCATTTAGGATGAGGTGTGTTCCAGGTTACATGTTACATGCAGAACATCCCCAGACATGTACAGTATGGTAATGGGGATGTAATGGTTGTATATGGACAATACATAGTGTGACATACCATCATATGCACATTAACAGACACATAACAGGCAGACACATATCCGAGAGACCTGGGACTATTGATGCTAAATAACTTCATTATTTATTTATTTTTATTTATTTTACATTTGTTAACCAAGAAATTCCAACTGGACCAGGTCCATTTTCAGCGGCGGCCTGGGAAGAAAAGCTCCAACATCAAGTTATACAAATACATAACTTGTCAGTGTGTCCAATGTGTTACAGGTAGGCTGCACACAGCACATGCATAAATGGACTGTATTGTGTTATCAGTTACCTGTATGGTTGATGGTGACAGTGGTCACAATACAGTGGTACATGGAACATGTACCAGGGATACCATGATGTAATGACAGTGTACACAGCACCCACACCATACTGTGGATATTGTACACACTGGAACCCATGGCAACACTCTGACATATCTGCCATCACACATTACCACGACTGGGATACAACCCATTGTCCATCCCAACAGTGGTACTACAGGGATATGCATCTAATGCACATGCCACAGGCATAGTAGGGTGCTGCATTGTCATGTCTCACCTATGGGCAGCAACATCACTATCCATAATACTGTGTGGCAATGCATATTGTAATAGGAGTATGTAGCCTCAGAATGCTGTACCCTACAGATATACACACATGCACCCATACACACACTTGCCTGAACTCAATGGGTGTCCCATGCCTATCAATCCATTTGTACAACAGTGTTGTACTTGTACTGCAATGCTCAGGTAGCTGTTAGGGAGAGGAGAGTAACAGGGTACATGTAATGTCCAATACAGCAGCAGCCACATCTAATTATGGCAATAGGTGTTGCGGCGGGTGTGAAGGCCCTCACGGTATTCCCAACTACAGGTGTACTAACACACAGATATCCTCAGTAATGCACACATACACATTTGTCAGTGCTGGGTGCATTGCTGCAGGTGGTCATAGGTGTGTACCTGGCTATTGCCCATGGAGAGATGGGAAGTGTAGGGGATGTGTGTACAGTGGTATCATACCACCTGCCATGTGCCTGCAAGCAATCTATTGATATGCACCACTGTGGTGACCCTCAAGGTGAGAGTGACATGCATCAGCCAATCCTCTGGGTGTCTCTTGAAAACTAAAGAACGTATAATGGAGCATAAATCTGAAATTAGAAGGGGAATACTAACCAATGCACTCAGTAAGCACATTATAGAAAATGAAGGCCATACTTTTAAATTTAGAGTAATATGTGAAGTAAATTTAGGTATGAGGGGAGGGGATATTAACAATATGCTAGAATTAAAAGAATTTGAGTGGATTATTAGGTTAGATGCTGAAACAAAACCAGGTTTGAATGTAACAGTTAGTTTAAAGCCAGTGTTAATTAAAAGACAAAGAGAAAATATTTGATTTTTTTGCTTACATGGTCTTAATATATATTTTAATATTATATTATAGATTGTTTAGGTTTTTAAATAGAGAGTATTTTAGATATGAATATTTATGAATGATTATATATGCAGAATGTCTTATATGTTACATTAGATATAGATATTTCTTTAAGAAAAATATTTTTTATATAAAAAGTAGTGTTTTAAATATGTAATTAAAAGGTATTTCTGTTAGGCTTTCTGAATCATGTGTTTTTAATTGTTATCCCTATTTAAATGGCTTTGATATTCACTTGATGTTATGTACTGATGAAGGGTGGTTAACCCGAAAGCTTTACCTGTTATTAAATCTTCCTTTTGGCACACAGAAGTGTTTTGGAGTATGTCTCCTGAAAATGGCCACTGAGGTGATCCAGTTGACAGGTATGCAACATGTATTACAACACATAGTTAGTGTCTGTGATGGAGACCTTTACCCAAGCATGTTCTGTTGACTGTAGTAGTGTAGTGGAGGTACCTGTGGCATGTGGTGCATACAGGGTGTTGTGTCCTATCTGTGCCAGTTATAACACAGCTGGACAGACATGTCAGTTTCAGTCAAGCATAGGTTGTCTGTATGCATCCAAGCTGGATACCTGCTATCTCACATCTGTACAGCTATTGGCAGGCATCATCTTGGCAACTAAATATGCAGTAGGATGAATATGTCAACAGATAAATGTCTGACACCAATATGTATGCCATTACTACATGTTGGAAGCCCTCACTGACATGTGCTGTACAGACAGTAGTCTACAGTTACTTTCCACATGTCAGATCATTATCCAGTAGGGGATATATACTGTAACACAGCTCACACACCAGCAAGACAACAGTGAGGCCTCAGAGTCCAGCTATGCCTGCAGAGCTGCTTGTTGCCAGTACTACATTTAGCAATCTACTCTTGCCTGGGAATGCACTGTCAACAGTAGAAATGGCATGATACACTATATGCCAGTATGACGGCACGTAACCTGGGTTACTAACCTTGTATGTAACACATTAACATGGATAAGAGTGATGTACAGGTCTTATATACTCGAGTGTCCCAGACATGACACTCACACCCCTTGCTACTGTAATGATGGCACAATAGACTCATGTTTGTACATTGCATTACATACACTTATTACAGATGTCATTACCCTGCTATGTTATCAGAATGGGATGTGAGCACTGTTACCAGGGTTGAGCCATGCTTTGCAGGTGTCAGCACTGCTGCAATATAACAGCTGAGTACATCTGCGCACTGGTAAGCAAAACTTACACGGTGTAAGCACCCATAAATTTAACCGTATGTTAGCACCGCTGAGCTTCGCGCAAACCCGTGTAAATGCGATTAAAGCTGCTCAAAACTGCCTTAACCACTCTGTATCCAACAGCCCATCTTCTGCCCAGCAACAATATAAACAGCCCTTGCAGGTCTTGAACCCAGGACCCTGTAAACTACAGTCACAACAGTTAAACACTACACCATGACAGCTGTGAAGACAGTTGTTGTTTTCCCAATATATCTGTCAGTACACATATTGAATAGTATTGAACAATTGCTGTGACTTCCACAATTGTGCAGTACTTGTTAGTGATATTACTGTTGCATCACATATGCTGTTATATCCAAATAAACACATATCAGATACATACGGTGTGATACATCCAGGAAGGTATACACAACAGTAATGTTTACACATGACAAGGATATGGATATATACATATAAATATATATATATATATATATATATATATATATATATATATACATTTCTACACATCTGTATAGTGCATCATATATATATATGGCCATTTATAGATCTGTGTGTGTGTGTGTGTGTGTGTGTGTGTGTGTATACATATATATATATATATATATATATATATATATATATATACATACATACATCCTATATGTACAAATATACCTATTTATGTCGATATATATGTAGATATATATAACTATGTGCACATATATTTATATATCTGTATATGTATAGACATATATAGCTGTGTAAATGTATATATATATATATATATATATATATATATATATATATATATATATATATATATACATATACATACATATACAAACACACACACACACACACATAAATATATATATATATATATATATATATATATATATATATATATATATATATATATATACATATATCCATATATGTATGTAGATATGTATACGTCTATATCCCATTGGTTGGGCTGCTTGACTTGCCTCCCCTCTACCGTCTCGGGTGCTCCCTCTCTGCCTTTAAAATACAAGGACTACCTCCCTGCATAAACCAGAAGATACTCTTGAGTTGCCTGCTACCCAGTCATCATAGAAAGCTACCGCAGTAAACACATCTGTACACAAGGAAGTGTCAATTCTACCATCTCGGGTGCACCCTCCCTGCCTTTAAAATACAAGACTACCTCCCTGCCTAGACCAGAAGACACCCTTGAATTGCCTGCTACCCAGGCATCATAGAACGCTACCACAGTAAGGATATCTCTACACAAGTAAGTGTCAATTTTCCCATCTCAGGTGCTCCCTCCCTGCCTTTAAAATACAAGGACTACCTCCCTGCTTAAACCAAAAGACACCCTTGAATTGCTTGCTACCCAGGCATCATAGAATGCTACCACAGTAAGGACATCTCTACACTAAGGAAGTGTCAATGTATGTAGCCTTGAACAAACAACTTGTAACCTAATTTACTACCTATAGTTGTTATTCTGACCTCCCATGTATGTGTTAGCAGTCTGCTTCCGCCCGCTTGCCACTCTCACTCTCTAGTTTTTTTTTTAATATAGGCTTAATTATAGTGTATGAAGACTACTTTATCACTCTGTTTATCTCCTTTTGCCACTAGGTGGCAGCATACACCACGGCAACTGCTCGCACGGCATTATTCTCCCAAAGTTTCTACCTAAGGATAGTAGTTATTTTCACTATTTCTCCCCATTTGTATAATTGCTAAACTCCCTCTGCCCTCCAGGACTAGCTAACCCACATTTAAATCTTGTCTGCACTACTTTAGTTACAACATAGCTCCAGCCCATCTTTATTTAATTGCATGAGCTGCAGTTACTGATACTTTTTTACAGTCCTCATGTCTTCTTGGCTCACATCTTCCTGGGTTTCATTCATTCCCACTCCCACTTCTCTAGTCCTGTCATACCCCTCCACCTATCTCATCCCCTTTAGCTAACTTCCCCCTTAGATTTACTTCTAGCTGATACTTTCAATGGTGCCATTTTTAAATCCGGTTTGAACGTCCACATCCCATTGTGCCGGTCCTGGATTTGGGCTGCTTGACTCACCTCCCACTAGGTTTAGCAATGTGTATTTGATCAAACTTGACCTTGTAGAGCACCATATTTTGCTACAATCAGTGTAACAGATGGAATGTGTAATTTTGTTGGCATAGCGATCTTGTACTGATGGCAAATCAATGTGTATGTTTACCGCTACTGTTACTGTATATATAGTGTAAAAATGACTTGTGCTCTTTGTCTCAGCAGAGCAACTGTGATAAAACAACTAACAACAGCATATTCTTGTCTGAGAGGTTGAGCTGGTTATTGCTGCTTCAGATATATTTTTATTACTGCATAAATAACTAGCATAAGGACACCATCTAATAGGAAGCTAATAGGTGTCGTGGAATGCCTATTTCTCATGTTAATGCATCACAGTGAATGGATATACCTGCCCATGCCATATGTACTAATTTGAAACATTCTATTGCATTACTGCTCTGTTACCTTGCATAACTGTTTTTGCTAACACCTGTGTCTAAAAGGATACTCCCTTACCATTTGTACTGTTTGAAACTTCTATTGCATTACTGATCTGTTGCCTTGAATATCTGATTGTTTTTGCTAACCCTACCCTCTCAAATTGCCTAGGGGCATTTTTATTCCCTTGGGTCTGAGGGTAATTGGTTTACTAAGGCTCCATTGCCTAACTGTGTTGTTTCTACTGCCTATATGCTCTGTTTTCTAAAGCTGCCTTTCTAATTTTTCTCTCCCTCTACCCATACTCTTTATCTACATGTAGTTCTAGTCTCTCTCTACTAACTGTGCACTCTAATACACCCCTTCACATCCTGATGTCCCTTACTTCTGCGCCATCCTTCTACCTTGTACCTCCCTAGCTTTGCCATCTACATTACCTAACTTTGTGTGTCTCTCTCTTCTTTACAGTCTACCATCCCAGGTGCTCCCTCCCTGCCTTTAAAATACAAGGACTAACTCCCTGCATAAGCCAGAAGACACCTTTGAATTGCCTGCTACCCAGGCATCATAGAACACTACCGCAGTAAGGACATCTCGACACAAGGAAGTGCCAATGTACGTAGCCTTCAGCAAACAACTTGTCACCTAATTTACTACCTATATTTGTTATTCTGACCTCCTGTGTGTGCGTCAGCAGCCGACTGCAGCCCGCTTGCCACTCTCCCCTCCCTAGTTTTTAATATAGGCTTAATTGTAGTGTATGAAGACTACACTATCATTCTGTTTGCTATCTCCTTTTGCCACTAGGTGGCAGCATATACCACGGAAACCGCTTGCGCAGCATTATTCTCCCAAAGTTCCACCTAAGGATAGCAGTTATTTCCACTATTTCTCCCCATTTGTATAATTGCTAAACTCCCTCTACCCTCCTGGACTAGCTAACCCACATTTAAATCTTGTCTGCACTACTTTCCTTACAACCTAGCTCCGTCCCATATTTATTTAATTGTAAGAGCTGCAGTTACTGATACTTTTTACAGTCTTCACTTATTCTTGGCTCTACCTGCTCCATTCATCCTACAGGCTCACTCTGCTCTCCTACACTGCATCCAATTCCCACCCACCCCCAGCACCACTACACTTATACTATCTTGCCACACCCCCTCTTAACAACCAATCAACAAACCGACAAACAATTAACACAAACCACCACACCCACACTAATTACTCTTCTTCTACTTCATACACCATTACCTCCACTTTTACCCCACCATGGCCCCAATACTACTATCTCCATTCAACTTCTTGTTGACCTACTCCATAATACCACTGTTACTTATCCCTTACATGCTAACTGCTTATGAACAACAAGTGATTCATGGTATTCGCTCCCGAAGAAGCCACACTATCACAATGCCTGCACCTAATTAGCTAGAACACCTACTTACTCCCCCCATAGCTACTCCTTCAAACAAACACCTCATCAGTGCTATTAGAAATTGATACATCACTAAAAAATAGCAAAGCCTTCTTTTTATGTTTCTGAAGTTAATCATTAAACCTCAAAGTAATCTCACCCTGAATGGTGACATCCACCCAAACCCAGGTTCATCCTCTACCAATAACTCTAGCATCAATACTACCTCATCCCCTATAAACTATACCATAAACAGATCTGCTAACTCACTCCTTGTCAGCCATCTAAATATCAGAAGCCTAAATAATAAAGTTCAGCACCTCCATGCCTTACTAGATCACCTCTCTCCTGATATTCTTTGTCTCACTGAAACTTGTCTCAAACAAAGCACCTTAGATAATGAGATCATACCACCAGGTTACAATATATTTAGACATGATAATACTGCTAAAAAGGGAGGGGGTAGCTGTTCTTTACAAATCCATGCTAGAAATTACCACTGACATCCACCAACCTTTCCAAAATACTAATGCTGAAATCATTACTACTACTAAACTACGCATCATCAAAAGCAAATGTATATATATTATCTGTGTCTACATCCCCCTAGGCAAAAACATACCAGTACTTGAGGACATACTAAACTGGATATCAAATAACTATCCCCAAGAAACCATTGTACTCGGAGATTTTAATATAGACTGGTACTCATGCTCCTCTGAAACCCCCACTTACCACATTAACCTTTATGGTTTCTCACAAGTCATATCCTCCCCCACCAGGATCACTAAACCTAACAATAAAGAAACTATATTAGATTGGATACTTATTAACAATCACCCACTTATGTATAAAGCCAGAACCTTGCCCGATGACATAAGTGATCACCATCTCACCTATATTATCAGGCAAAAGGCTGAAATCCACAAACAACCTACCTACAAAACAATCAGGAACAAGAAAAATTTTAACCTTAAGAATTTCCAAACAGACCTTAAACTTTGCATCTGGTCAGTACTTAAGCATCTTCCACTAGAGGAAGCTGTAAAATACTTTAATACTAAATTCTTATCCATCCTAGACAGCCACACTCCAGCTCTTACCATTAGGACTAAAACCAAAAGTACCCCATGGCTTACAGCTGCAACTAGGCAAAAAAATCTTACTAAGAAATAAAGCTTGGACCACTTGGCGTGCCTCAAAAAACCTCACAGATCAACTCCATTATAGACAATTAAAGAATGACACAAAAAAATCTGTCACAACTGACAAAAAAACTACGCTCACAACCTACAACAAAAAGACCAGAACAAACCAAATAAATTCCAGGCAACTCTAAACACACTGCTCCATCCAGGACTATCTACCATCCCTGTCCCCTCAACTTCAAACTCAAATTCTCCAGCAGAGATCACCAACTCCTTCAATAGCTTTTTTACAGAAACTATCCAAAACCTAGCCAATAACTTATCCCCCAGTGCACCAAATCCATCAGCCTCTACACCCATTACCCAAACTACCTTCAAATTTCAACCAGTCTCAACATCATTTATCCTTAATCTAATTATAAAACTAAAACCAACTACCCTTGCCACTGATGTCCTACTGACAGACTACCTACAAAAATCAGCTGATGCTGTAGCCTGCCCTATATCCATTATGATCAACAGATCCATATCTAAAGCTACCATTCCTACTACCTGGAAGGTATCCCATATCATTCCACTCCACAAGGGAGGCAGTTCCACTGACATCTCAAAGTACAGACCCATAGCAATACTCTCTTCTATAGCCAAAATCCTGGAAAAATGTATCCAAAAACAACTCCTAGCCTATCTTCTTGATAACAATTACCTGTAAAATTTTCAACATGGCTTCAGACCAAACCACAGTACCACCACTGCTTTACTATCCTTTACCAATGTCATAAATCATAACCGTAATAGCAATAACCTCTCCTCAGCCATCTTCCTAGATCTTTCCAAAGCTTTTGACATGGTAAACCATCAACTTCTCCTGCAAATCCTAGAAACAATCTCCCTAGACACCCATCCTATACAATGGTTTAAGTCATATCTGGGAGGTAGACAACAGGTAGTCCTTGGTGAAAGGTAACTTATCTACCCTCTTACCTATAACACTTAGAGTCCCCCAAGGATCCATCTTAGGGCCCCTCCTGTTTTCCATATTCATTAATGACTTGCATAAAGTAATATCAGACACTACCTTATTCAATTTGTGGATGACTCAACCCTAATCTGTTCCACTACAACCCCAAAAGAACTACTGACACTATCCCAAAACACATTTAGCATAGTTGAAAATTGGTTCCTCTATTGCCGTCTCATACAAAACCCCAAAAAACCCAAACTGCTGCTGTTCTCCTCATCTTGTAAGACCTCCTCTCTAACCTTCTCCATTAAATCTAACAATGGCACTATTATCTCACCAGACCACTCAACCAAACTCCTAGGAGTTATAGTTGACAACAACCTAAAGTTTGACTTGCATATCGACCACACCATCAAAACAGTAAATAAAAAAAAAAACTTGCCTCTCTACATAGAATCAAACCCTTCTTAACTCCCCTAGACAGAACTGTTCTTGCTTGCACTCATCTACTATCCACACTTCTCTACACCTCCCCCCTATTCACCAACCTGAGTAAAATCTCCTTGAACAAGCTCACAACCTGCTCTAATCATATTGCCAGATTTGCCACTGCCTCTGCCTATAGGACCCATCATTACCACAACCTCAAACTACTAAGCTGGCTTGAACTACCTAACCTTCTACTAACCAACTAGTAACCGCCCACAAAATCCTCTACCAGCCAGAATGGACACCCGATCTTAAAACTCTCATCACCCCCTAGCAGAACCTTAAAACTCTTCGATCCTCTAACAAAATGCTAACTTTCACCTTCAAAGCTAATAACTCAGCTGGGGAAGCTCTGTTTATGAACTCAGTTGGTAAAGTCTGGAACTCTCTTCCTACAGAACTAACCTTACAACCTTTCCCAACCCATTTAAAAAAAAAAACTTACTCAATACTTCACTATGCAATGGGGCTGTCCTTGCTCTACCCCTGATTATTCCCCACACTTTTCTACTGTGCACCCAATTAGGGTCTCCTAGCGGTGTCTCTGAACCTGAACCTAATTACTCTGTACTAACATGTTGCTTAAGTGAAATCGAGAATGTATTTTATGTAACCTACAAAGAAACACACAAATATATATGAACTTTTTGAATGTTGGGCTGGGAACTTGGAAAATGACCTACAAATATATTGTATAACCTCTATCTTGAATTACACTAATAGTGGAATGGTTTCAATATGTAAATATGTAACAATTTCTCTGGATTGCATTTCTCTATTGTATTTTACATTGTATTATGCTGCTCTGTCTTGTGTCTTCTGTATGGAGCTTTTCTCACCGGGCCTCCGCTGAAAATAGACATTTATTCAGTCGGACCTTCCCGGTCAACACATGTAAAATAAAAAATAAATACAAATTATATATATATATATATATATATATATATATATATATATATATATATATATGTTTACCATATGTTCAGAACATGGAGTGCCACTCTCACTCTCTAGTTTTTTTTTTAATATAGGCTTAATTATAGTGTATTGAGACTACTTTATCACGCTGTTTATCTCCTTTTGCCACTAGGTGGCAGCATACACCACGGCAACTGCTCGCACGGCATTATTCTCCCAAAGTTTCTACCTAAGGATAGTAGTTATTTTCACTATTTCTCCCCATTTGTATAATTGCTAAACTCTCTCTGCCCTCCAGGACTAGCTAACCCACATTTAAATCTTGTCTGCACTACTTTAGTTACAACATAGCTCCAGCCCATCTTTATTTAATTGCATGAGCTGCAGTTACTGATACTTTTTTACAGTCCTCATGTCTTCTTGGCTCACATCTTCCTGGGTTTCATTCATTCCCACTCCCACTTCTCTAGTCCTGTCATACCCCTCCACCTATCTCCTCCCCTTTAGCTAACTTCCCCCTTAAGTTTACTTCTAGCTGATACTATCAATGGTGCCATTTTTAAATCCAGTTTGAACGTCCACATCCCATTGTGCCGGTCCTGCATTTGGGCTGCTTGACTCACCTCCCACTAGGTTTAGCAATGTGTATTTGATCAAACTTGACCTTGTAGAGCACCATATTTTGCTACAATCAGTGTAACAGATGGAATGTGTAATTTTGTTGGCATAGCGATCTTGTACTGATGGCAAATCAATGTGTATGTTTACTGCTACTGTTACTGTATATATAGTGTAAAAACAACTTGTGCTCTTTGTCTTGGCAGAGCAACTGTGATAAAACAATTAACAACAGCATATTCTTGTCTGAGAGGTTGAGCTGGTTCACAAAAAACCAACAGGAGAGCAGGACCAAGATGCAAAACGGGTTTATTCATTCTGGTACCTCGGCTTCCACAGCCTTCAAAGGAATAACCCTTTCCAAACCACATGCACCATTTTATACAAATTCAATTAAATCCACTTAATGAATTAATTGGATAAATGTGCAATAAATCCACAATTAAACAGAATTAAAGGGACCAAGCAGAAAATTTATGAGACACAAACAATGAATAATATTCTAAGATATATTCTATTGTTGCTTAAAAATTACAAAAAGCAATAAAACATACAGTACAAAACTTAATTTATCTAATACTGCATAATAGTCAGATTATTTTCTAAATTTAATCCCTTTGGTTTCAAAGTACCAAAATTAAGAATAAACATACTTTCTAATTTTAAAAGCTTACATAGAAAATTACCAGCATTGTAACTGTCAGGTCTAGCCAAAGCACAGAAAAAGAAAGATTCCAAGCTTGTGGTTTTTTGTGAATTTTGGAACTTTTGAGTTGTGCAGGTTGAGCTGGTTATTGCTGCTTCAGATATATTTTTATTACTGCATAAATAACTAGCATAAGGACACCATCTAATAGGAAGCTAATAGGTGTCATGGAATGCCTATTTCTCATGTTAATGCATCACAGTGAATGGATATACCTGCCCTTGCCATATGTACTAATTTGAAACATTCTATTGCATTACTGCTCTGTTACCTTGCATAACTGTTTTTTCTAACACCTGTGTCTAAAAGGATACTCCCTTACCATTTGTACTGTTTGAAACTTCTATTGCATTACTGAGCTGTTGCCTTGAATATCTGATTGTTTTTGCTAACCCTACCCTCTCAAATTGCCTAGGGGCATTTTTATTCCCTTGGGACTGAGGGTAATTGGTTTACTAAGGCTCCATTGCCTAACTGTGTTGTTTCTACTGCCTATATGCTCTGTTTTCTAAAGCTGCCTTTCTAATTTTTCTCTCCCTCTACCCATACTCTTTATCTACATGTAGTTCTAGTCTCTCTCTACTAACTGTACACTCTAATACACCCCTTCACATCCTGATGTCCCTTACTTCTGCGCCATCCTTCTACCTTGTACCTCCCTAGCTTTGCCATCTACATTACCTAACTTTGTGTGTCTCTCTCTTCTTTACAGTCTACCATCCCAGGTGCTCCCTCCTGCCTTTAAAATACAAGAACTAACTCCCTGCATAAGCCAGAAGACACCTTTGAATTGCCTGCTACCCAGGCATCATAGAACGCTACCGTAGTAAGGACATCTCTACACAAGGAAGTGTCAATGTACGTAGCCTTGAGCAAACAACTTGTCACCTAATTTATTACCTATATTTGTTATTCTGACCTCCTGTGTGTGCGTTAGCAGCCTACTGCAGCCCGCTTGCCACTCTCCCCTCCCTAGTTTTTTAATATAGGCTTAATTGTAGTGTATGAAGACTACACTATCATTCTGTTTGCTATCTCCTTTTGCCACTAGGTGGCAGCATATACCACGGAAACCGCTCGCGCAGCATTATTCTCCCAAAGTTTCTACCTAAGGATAGCAGTTATTTCCACTATTTCTCCCCATTTGTATAATTGCTAAACTCCCTCTACCCTCCTGGACTAGCTAACCCACATTTAAATCTTGTCTGCACTACTTTCCTTACAACCTAGCTCCGTCCCATATTTCTTTAATTATAAGAGCTGCAGTTACTGATACTTTTTACAGTCTTCACTTCTTCTTGGCTCTACCTGCTCCATTCACCCTACAGGCTCATTCCGCTCTCCTACCCTGCATCCAATTCCCACCCACCCCCAGCACCACTACACTTATACTATCTTGCCACACCCCCTCTTAACAACCAATCAACAAACCGACAAACAATTAACACAAACCACCACACCCACGCTAATTACTCTTCTTCTACTTCATACACCATTACCTCCACCCTTACCCCACCATGGCCCCAATACTATCTCCATTCAACTTCTTGTTGACCTACTCCATAATACCACTATTACTTATCCCTTACATGCTAACTGCTTATGAACAACAAGTGATTCATGGTATTCGCTCCCCAAGAAGCCACACTATCACAATGCCTGCACCTAATTAGCTAGAACACCTACTTACTCCCCCCATAGCTACTCCTTCAAACAAACACCTCATCAGTGCTATTAGAAATTGATACATCAACCCAAAAACTAAAAAATAGCAAAGCCTTCTTTTTAAGTTTCTGAAGTTAATCATTAAACCTCAAAGTAATTTCACCCTGAATGGTGACATCCACCCAAACCCAGGTTCATCCTCTACCAATAACTCTAGCATCAATACTACCTCATCCCCTATAAACTATACCATAAACAGATCTGCTAACTCACTCCTGGTCAGCCATCTAAATATCAGAAGCCTAAATAATAAAGTTCAGCACCTCCATGCCTTACTAGATCACCTCTCTCCTGATATTCTTTGTCTCACTGAAACTTGTCTCAAACCAAGCACCTTAGATAATGAGGTCATACCACCAGGTTACAATATATTTAGACATGACCATACTGCTAAAAAGGGAGGGGGTAGCTGTTCTTTACAAATCCATGCTAGAAATTACCACTGACATCCACCAACCTTTCCAAAATACTAATGCTGAAATCATTACTACTACTAAACTACACATCATCAAAAGCAAATGTATATATATTATCTGTGTCTACATTCCCCTAGGCAAAAACATACCAGTACTTGAGGACATACTAAACTGGATATCAAATAACTATCCCCAAGAAACCATTGTACTCGGAGATTTTAATATAGACTGGTACTCATGCTCCTCTGAAACCCCCACTTACCACATTAACCTTTATGGTTTCTCATAAGTCATATCCTCCCCCACCAGGATCACTAAACCTAACAATAAAGAAACTATATTAGATTGGATACTTATTAACAATCACCCACTCATGTATAAAGCCAGAACCTTGCCCGATGACATAAGTGATCACCATCTCACCTATATTATCAGGCAAAAGGCTGAAATCCACAAACAACCTACCTACAAAACAATCAGGAACAAGAAAAATTTTAACCTTAAGAATTTCCAAACAGACCTTAAACTTTGCATCTGGTCAGTACTTAAGCATCTTCCACTAGAGAAAGCTGTAAAATACTTTAATACTAAATTCTTACCCATCCTAGACAGCCACACTCCAGCTCTTACCATTAGGACTAAAACCAAAAGTACCCCATGGCTTACAGCTGCAACTAGGCAAAAAAATCTTACTAAGAAGTAAAGCTTGAACCACTTGGCGTGTCTCAAAAAACCTCACAGATCAACTCCATTATAGACAATTAAAGAATGACACAAAAAAATCTGTCACAACTGACAAAAAAACTACGCTCACAACCTACAACAAAAAGACCAGAACAAGCCAAATAAATTCCAGGCAACTCTAAACACACTGCTCCATCCAGGACTATCTACCATCCCTTTCCCCTCAACTTCAAACTCAAATTCTCCAGCAGAGATCACCAACTCCTTCAATAGCTTTTTTACAGAAACTATCCAAAACCTAGCCAATAACTTATTCCCCAGTGCACCAAATCCATCAGCCTCTACACCCATTACCCAAACTACCTTCAAATTTCAACCAGTCTCAACATCATTTATCATTAATCTAATTATAAAACTAAAATCAACTACCCTTGCCTCTGATGTCCTACTGACAGACTACCTACAAAAATCAGCTGATGCTGTAGCCTGCCCTATATCCATTATGATCAACAGATCCATATCTAAAGCTACCATTCCCACTACCTGGAAGGTATCCCATATCATTCCACTCCACAAGGGAGGCAGTTCCACTGACATCTCAAAGTACAGACCCATAGCAATACTCCCTTCTATAGCCAAACTCCTGGAAAAATATATCCAAAAACAACTCCTAGCATATCTTCTTGATAACAATTACCTGTAAAATTTTCAACATGGCTTCAGACCAAACCACAGTACCACCACTGCTTTACTATCCTTTACCAATGTCATAAATCATAACCGTAATAGCAATAACCTCTCCTCAGCCATCTTCCTAGATCTTTCCAAAGCTTTTGACATGGTAAACCATCAACTTCTCCTGCAAACCCTAGAAACAATCTCCCTGGACATCCATCCTATACAATGGTTTAAGTCATATACGGAGGTAGACAACAGGCAGTCCTTGGTGAAAGGTAACTTATCTACCCTCTTACCTATAACACTTGGAGTCCCCCAAGGATCCATCTTAGGGCCCCTCCTGTTTTCCATATTCATTAATGACTTGCATAAAGTAATATCAGACACTACCTGTATTCAATAAGCAGATGACTCAACCCTAATCTGTTCCACTACAACCCCAAAAGAACTGACACTATCCCAACACACATTTAGCATAGTTGAAAATTGGTCCCTCTATTGCCGTCTCATACTAAACCCCAAAAAACCTAAACTGCTGCTGTTCTCCTCATCTTGTAAGACCTCCTCTCTAACCTTCTCCATTAAATCTAACAATGGCACTATTATCGCACCAGACCCCTCAACCAAACTCCTAGGAGTTATAGTTGACAACAACCTAAAGTTTGACTTGCATATCGACCACACCATCAAAACAGTAAATAAAAAAAACTTGCCTCTCTACATAGAATCAAACCCTTCTTAACTCCCCTAGGCAGAACTGTTCTTGCTTGCACTCATCTACTATCCACACTTCTCTATGCCTCCCCCCTATTCACCAACCTGAGTAAAATCTCCTTGAACAAGCTCACAACCTGCTCTAATCATATTGCCAGATTTGCCACTGCCTCTGCCTATAGGACCCATCATTACCACAACCTCAAACTACTAAGCTGGCTTGAACTACCTAACCTTCTACTAACCAACTAGTAACCGCCCACAAAATTCTCTACCAGCCAGAACGGACAACCGATCTTAAAACTCTCATCACCCCCTAGCAGAACCTTAAAACTCTTCGATCCTCTAACAAAATGCTAACTTTCACCTTCAAAGCTAACAACTCAGCTGGGGAAGCTCTGTTTATGAACTCAGTTGGTAAAGTCTGGAACTCTCTTCCTACAGAACTAACCTTACAACCTTTCCCAGCCCATTTAAAAAAAAACAACTTATTCAATACATCACTATGCAATGGGGCTGTCCTTGCTCTATCCCTGATTATTCCCCACACTTTTCTACTGTGCACCCAATTAGGGTCTCCTAGCGGTGTCTCTGAACCTGAACCTAATTACTCTGTACTAACATGTTGCTTAAGTGAAATCGAGAATGTATTTTATGTAACCTACAAAGAAACACACAAATATATATGAACTTTTTGAATGTTGGGCTGGGAACTTGGAAAATGACCTACAAATATATTGTATAACCTCTATCTTGAATTATACTAATAGTGGAATGGTTTCAATATGTAAATATGTAACAATTTCTCTGGATTGCATTTCTCTATTGTATTTTACATTGTATTATGCTGCTCTGTCTTGTGTCTTCTGTATGGAGCTTTTCTCACCGGGCCTCCGCTGAAAATAGACATTTATTCAGTCGGACCTTCCCGGTCAACACATGTAAAATAAAAAATAAATACAAATTATATATATATATATATATATATATATATATATATATATATATATATATATATATATATATATATATGTTTACCATATGTTCAGAACATGGAGTGCCACTCTCACTCTCTAGTTTTTTTTAATATAAGCTTAATTATAGTGTATGAAGACTACTTTATCACTCTGTTTATCTCCTTTTGCCACTAGGTGGCAGCATACACCACGGCAACTTCTCGCACGGCATTATTCTCCCAAAGTTTCTACCTAAGGATAGTAGTTATTTTCACTATTTCTCCCCATTTGTATAATTGCTAAACTCTCTCTGCCCTCCAGGACTAGCTAACCCACATTTAAATCTTGTCTGCACTACTTTAGTTACAACATAGCTCCAGCCCATCTTTATTTAATTGCATGAGCTGCAGTTACTGATACTTTTTTACAGTCCTCATGTCTTCTTGGCTCACATCTTCCTGGGTTTCATTCATTCCCACTCCCACTTCTCTAGTCCTGTCATACCCCTCCACCTATCTCCTCCCCTTTAGCTAACTTCCCCCTTAAGTTTACTTCTAGCTGATACTATCAATGGTGCCATTTTTAAATCCAGTTTGAACGTCCACATCCCATTGTGCCGGTCCTGCATTTGGGCTGCTTGACTCACCTCCCACTAGGTTTAGCAATGTGTATTTGATCAAACTTGACCTTGTAGAGCACCATATTTTGCTACAATCAGTGTAACAGATGGAATGTGTAATTTTGTTGGCATAGCGATCTTGTACTGATGGCAAATCAATGTGTATGTTTACTGCTACTGTTACTGTATATATAGTGTAAAAACGACTTGTGCTCTTTGTCTTGGCAGAGCAACTGTGATAAAACAACTAACAACAGCATATTCTTGTCTGAGAGGTTGAGCTGGTTCACAAAAAAACAACAGGAGAGCAGGACCAAGATGCAAAACGGGTTTATTCATTCTGGTACCTCGGCTTCCACAGCCTTCAAAGGAATAACCCTTTCCAAACCACATGCACCATTTTATACAAATTCAATTAAATCCACTTAATGAATTAATTGGATAAACGTGCAATAAATCCACAATTAAACAGAATTAAAGTGACCAAGCAGAAAATTTATAAGACACAAACAATGAATAATATTCTAAGATATATTCTATTGTTGCTTAAAAATTACAAAAAGCAATAAAACATACAGTACAAAACTTAATTTATCTAATACTGCATAATAGTCAGATTATTTTCTAAATTTAATCCCTTTGGTTTCAAAGTACCAAAATTAAGAATAAACATACTTTCTAATTTTAAAAGCTTACATAGAAAATTACCAGCATTGTAACTGTCAGGTCTAGCCAAAGCACAGAAAAAGAAAGATTCCAAGCTTGTGGTTTTTTGTGAATTTTGGAACTTTTGAGTTGTGCAGGTTGAGCTGGTTATTGCTGCTTCAGATATATTTTTATTACTGCATAAATAACTAGCATAAGGACACCATCTAATAGGAAGCTAATAGGTGTCGTGGAATGCCTATTTCTCATGTTAATGCATCACAGTGAATGGATATACCTGCCTATGCCATATGTACTAATTTGAAACATTCTATTGCATTACTGCTCTGTTACCTTGCATAACTGTTTTTGCTAACACCTGTGTCTAAAAGGATACTCCCTTACCATTTGTACTGTTTGAAACTTCTATTGCATTACTGAGCTGTTGCCTTGAATATCTGATTGTTTTTGCTAACCCTACCCTCTCAAATTGCCTAGGGGCATTTTTATTCCCTTGGGACTGAGGGTAATTGGTTTACTAAGGCTCCATTGCCTAACTGTGTTGTTTCTACTGCCTATATGCTCTGTTTTCTAAAGCTGCCTTTCTAATTTTTCTCTCCCTCTACCCATACTCTTTATCTACATGTAGTTCTAGTCTCTCTCTACTAACTGTACACTCTAATACACCCCTTCACATCCTGATGTCCCTTACTTCTGCGCCATCCTTCTACCTTGTACCTCCCTAGCTTTGCCATCTACATTACCTAACTTTGTGTGTCTCTCTCTTCTTTACAGTCTACCATCCCAGGTGCTCCCTCCCTGCCTTTAAAATACAAGAACTAACTCCCTGCATAAGCCAGAAGACACCTTTGAATTGCCTGCTACCCAGGCATCATAGAACGCTACCGTAGTAAGGACATCTCTACACAAGGAAGTGTCAATGTACGTAGCCTTGAGCAAACAACTTGTCACCTAATTTATTACCTATATTTGTTATTCTGACCTCCTGTGTGTGCGTTAGCAGCCTACTGCAGCCCGCTTGCCACTCTCCCCTCCCTAGTTTTTTAATATAGGCTTAATTGTAGTGTATGAAGACTACACTATCATTCTGTTTGCTATCTCCTTTTGCCACTAGGTGGCAGCATATACCACGGAAACCGCTCGCGCAGCATTATTCTCCCAAAGTTTCTACCTAAGGATAGCAGTTATTTCCACTATTTCTCCCCATTTGTATAATTGCTAAACTCCCTCTACCCTCCTGGACTAGCTAACCCACATTTAAATCTTGTCTGCACTACTTTCCTTACAACCTAGCTCCGTCCCATATTTCTTTAATTATAAGAGCTGCAGTTACTGATACTTTTTACAGTCTTCACTTCTTCTTGGCTCTACCTGCTCCATTCACCCTACAGGCTCATTCCGCTCTCCTACCCTGCATCCAATTCCCACCCACCCCCAGCACCACTACACTTATACTATCTTGCCACACCCCCTCTTAACAACCAATCAACAAACCGACAAACAATTAACACAAACCACCACACCCACGCTAATTACTCTTCTTCTACTTCATACACCATTACCTCTACCCTTACCCCACCATGGCCCCAATACTATCTCCATTCAACTTCTTGTTGACCTACTCCATAATACCACTATTACTTATCCCTTACATGCTAACTGCTTATGAACAACAAGTGATTCATGGTATTCGCTCCCAAGAAGCCACACTATCACAATGCCTGCACCTAATTAGCTAGAACACCTACTTACTCCCCCCATAGCTACTCCTTCAAACAAACACCTCATCAGTGCTATTAGAAATTGATACATCAACCCAAAACTAAAAAATAGCAAAGCCTTCTTTTTAAGTTTCTGAAGTTAATCATTAAACCTCAAAGTAATTTCACCCTGAATGGTGACATCCACCCAAACCCAGGTTCATCCTCTACCAATAACTCTAGCATCAATACTACCTCATCCCCTATAAACTATACCATAAACAGATCTGCTAACTCACTCCTGGTCAGCCATCTAAATATCAGAAGCCTAAATAATAAAGTTCAGCACCTCCATGCCTTACTAGATCACCTCTCTCCTGATATTCTTTGTCTCATTGAAACTTGTCTCAAACCAAGCACCTTAGATAATGAGGTCATACCACCAGGTTACAATATATTTAGACATGACCATACTGCTAAAAAGGGAGGGGGTAGCTGTTCTTTACAAATCCATGCTAGAAATTACCACTGACATCCACCAACCTTTCCAAAATACTAATGCTGAAATCATTACTACTACTAAACTACACATCATCAAAAGCAAATGTATATATATTATCTGTGTCTACATCCCCCTAGGCAAAAACATACCAGTACTTGAGGACATACTAAACTGGATATCAAATAACTATCCCCAAGAAACCATTGTACTCGGAGATTTTAATATAGACTGGTACTCATGCTCCTCTGAAACCCCCACTTACCACATTAACCTTTATGGTTTCTCATAAGTCACATCCTCCCCCACCAGGATCACTAAACCTAACAATAAAGAAACTATATTAGATTGGATACTTATTAACAATCACCCACTCATGTATAAAGCCAGAACCTTGCCCGATGACATAAGTGATCACCATCTCACCTATATTATCAGGCAAAAGGCTGAAATCCACAAACAACCTACCTACAAAACAATCAGGAACAAGAAAAAATTTAACCTTAAGAATTTCCAAACAGACCTTAAACTTTGCATCTGGTCAGTACTTAAGCATCTTCCACTAGAGGAAGCTGTAAAATACTATAATACTAAATTCTTACCCATCCTAGACAGCCACACTCCAGCTCTTACCATTAGGTCTAAAACCAAAAGTACCCCATGGCTTACAGCTGCAACTAGGCAAAAAAATCTTACTAAGAAATAAAGCTTGAACCACTTGGCGTGCCTCAAAAAACCTCACAGATCAACTCCATTATAGACAATTAAAGAATGACACAAAAAAATCTGTCACAACTGACAAAAAAACTACGCTCACAACCTACAACAAAAAGACCAGAACAAACCAAATAAGTTCCAGGCAACTCTAAATACACTGCTCCATCCAGGACTATCTACCATCCCTTTCCCCTCAACTTCAAACTTAAATTCTCCAGCAGAGATCACCAACTCCTTCAATAGCTTTTTTACAGAAACTATCCAAAACCTAGCCAATAACTTATCCCCCAGTGCACCAAATCCATCAGCCTCTACACCCATTACCCAAACTACCTTCAAATTTCAACCAGTCTCAACATCATTTATCCTTAATCTAATTATAAAACTAAAACCAACTACCCTTGCCACTGATGTCCTACTGACAGACTACCTACAAAAATCAGCTGATGCTGTAGCCTGCCCTATATCCATTATGATCAACAGATCCATATCTAAAGCTACCATTCCTACTACCTGGAAGGTATCCCATATCATTCCACTCCACAAGGGAGGCAGTTCCACTGACATCTCAAAGTACAGACCCATAGCAATACTCTCTTCTATAGCCAAAATCCTGGAAAAATGTATCCAAAAACAACTCCTAGCCTATCTTCTTGATAACAATTACCTGTAAAATTTTCAGCATGGCTTCAGACCAAACCACAGTACCACCACTGCTTTACTATCCTTTACCAATGTCATAAATCATAACCGTAATAGCAATAACCTCTCCTCAGCCATCTTCCTAGATCTTTCCAAAGCTTTTGACATGGTAAACCATCAACTTCTCCTGCAAACCCTAGAAACAATCTCCCTAGACACCCATCCTATACAATGGTTTAAGTCATATCTGGGAGGTAGACAACAGGCAGTCCTTGGTGAAAGGTAACTTATCTACCCTCTTACCTATAACACTTAGAGTCCCCCAAGGATCCATCTTAGGGCCCCTCCTGTTTTCCATATTCATTATTGACTTGCATAAAGTAATATCAGACACTACCTGTATTCAATATGTGGATGACTCAACCCTAATCTGTTCCACTACAACCCCAAAAGAACTACTGACACTATCCCAAAACACATTTAGCATAGTTGAAAATTGGTTCCTCTATTGCCGTCTCATACTAAACCCCAAAAAACCCAAACTGCTGCTGTTCTCCTCATCTTGTAAGACCTCCTCTCTAACCTTCTCCATTAAATCTAACAATGGCACTATTATCTCACCAGACCCCTCAACCAAACTCCTAGGAGTTATAGTTGACAACAACCTAAAGTTTGACTTGCATATCGACCACACCATCAAAACAGTAAATAAAAAAAAAACTTGCCTCTCTACATAGAATCAAACCCTTCTTAACTCCCCTAGACAGAACTGTTATTGCTTGCACTCATCTAATATCCACACTTCTCTACACCTCCCCCCTATTCACCAACCTGAGTAAAATCTCCTTGAACAAGCTCACAACCTGCTCTAATCATATTGCCAGATTTGCCACTGCCTCTGCCTATAGGACCCATCATTACCACAACCTCAAACTACTAAGCTGGCTTGAACTACCTAACCTTCTACTAACCAACTAGTAACCGCCCACAAAATCCTCTACCAGCCAGAATGGACACCTGATCTTAAAACTCTCATCACCCCCTAGCAGAACTTTAAAACTCTTCGATCCTCTAACAAAATGCTAACTTTCACCTTCAAAGCTAACAACTCAGCTGGGGAAGCTCTGTTTATGAACTCAGTTGGTAAAGTCTGGAACTCTCTTCCTACAGAACTAACCTTACAACCTTTCCCAACCCATTTAAAAAAAAAAACTTACTCAATACTTCACTATGCAATGGGGCTGTCCTTGCTCTACCCCTGATTATTCCCCACACTTTTCTACTGTGCACCCAATTAGGGTCTCCTAGCGGTGTCTCTGAACCTGAACCTAATTACTCTGTACTAACATGTTGCTTAAGTGAAATCGAGAATGTATTTTATGTAACCTACAAAGAAACACACAAATATATATGAACTTTTTGAATGTTGGGCTGGGAACTTGGAAAATGACCTACAAATATATTGTATAACCTCTATCTTGAATTATACTAATAGTGGAATGGTTTCAATATGTAAATATGTAACAATTTCTCTGGATTGCATTTCTCTATTGTATTTTACATTGTATTATGCTGCTCTGTCTTGTGTCTTCTGTATGGAGCTTTTCTCACCGGGCCTCCACTGAAAATAGACATTTATTCAGTCGGACCTTCCCGGTCAACACATGTAAAATAAAAAATAAATAAAAATTATATATATATATATATATATATATATATATATATATATATATATATATATATATATGTTTACCATATGTTCAGAACATGGAGTGGAGTCCTACCTCAGCACCAATAGTCTCAACCTCTTAGTGCAAGGGGATGTCATGTATGTATTGCAGGTATATATGTAGACTGTTGCTACTGTAACAAGGGTTGTCTTAACAGACGCTGTGTATGGGAGGTCACATCTGCTTTTGACATGTACGCCATCGATTACTGACAGAGATCCTAAGGACATTATAGTACAGTACCACTGATAGCACAGTAATGATCCTGTGGACTACAGAAGAGATATGACCAATATATGTAGACAGTCTGGCACTCTTTGTTTACTCCAGAGGTGTACACAGATCCCCTTTGTGTGAGACATGTGGACCAAGCCTGACAATGTGGATGTTTACAGCCATGTGCATGAGTATATCACATAAATATGCATAAGCATGTAACATCAGATAGAACAGGAGCAAGAGCAATGGCATCTACCACAGTCTGTGCACAGGCCAAGATACGTATTCGCAATACACATTCTGTCGACAATCACCATAAGTACACAGACCCGAGTACTGCACATACAACCACAGAATGCCCAGGTTATGTCCTCAGAAATAACCCTTACTATACATAACACGTCTAGCAGTCTGATAACTGACTGGCTTGTTATCAGGTATGATGTCAATAAATAATGGTGTACAGAACATATGCACCTCTTACTGCATGACATATGTACAAAGGTTAACAGACTTGTGGCTGGAGCCACAAACACTTGGCCAAAGTTTGCATGTTGCTGTGATACCCTCATAAATTTACTGTCGTAACAGGGTTTGTTGTGACATATGTCCTATGAGGGATATGAAGTTAGTAACTCTCATGGCTGTCACCATGTACTGAATGCAATCCTCAGACTATGCTTCTTCTTCTATGATCTGTGAGTAACACAAGAAACATAAGACTCCAAACACTGCCCATTCTTCAGATAACCCTACAGGTGGGAGTTTCCTCAAACACATAACACTGTCATGACAGGTATTACATCATGTAGACCAGCCATATCCAAACACACCCTGGTAAACCAACCTTACTCCAAATGCAGAAGAGCAACATTTACATTCTGTAGTCATGTCTGGCACATCTCCCTCTTGTTTGTTGGCCTGTTCCAACAGTGTTTGTTGTTAGAGGTAAATCCCAATACCATCTATGATACTGTTTGCGAAACACCAACATGAGGTCCTGCTCACAGTGAATGAAAAGGCCTAATATCCACATGATGGTCCTAGATATTGGAGTGTGTTTCCATGCAATTGACTATGGGAATGTTACCACAGCTGTTCCACATGCGATCAGCTAGAGGGGAACTGTAATTTGTGCAAAGGCCATCACCTGATCATGAGCATCACTTACAAAACACAAGCTGCTGCCTAAGCAAAGCAGGTGTACTTCACCACATCCACCAGAGAGGTAGTGAGAGAGACAGACTGAGACAAAGTAAGTCAAGGAGGGGGGTGGGAGAGTTAAACCTAAGCATGCTTGTGTCACACACTTACCAGTAGCGGGTTTCAAACTCCTGACTGACTATGCATTGCTATCACATGTCTATGCAGTCATTCCATGAACCACACAGCTTACACGTTAGGGAAGCTGTCCAAAGGTATGTCTGATGGTGAGTGACATCTGCAACAGTGATATAGGAGCAATAAGGTAGGTGTAATACATGTGCCTGTCCACATGAACAGGTGTCAACGTTGACACAGCCACACTCTCTCAGGGACTCACACACATTAACACAGTTGTCAGAGTCAGGAATAGACTTCCTAACTAGCTAGTTTGCCACACTACAATAATACACAGTATCACACGCACCACAGGGATTATCCGGATGATATATGGGCAAAGGGTATGTGAAGGTGTCTAACATCAGATGGCATGATTTAGTAGGCCAGTGGGAGTTGTAGAGAGAGTGAATGTGGTCAAAATTATTACACTCCACACACAAAGACACGGGGTGCCAGTACTGACATGCATGGGTGCATTGCTTCACAGGTGTGTAGTGGTTGACTGTGCCAGAAGGCTGTAAAAGGCTAGGTGAAGGGTATACCTTGGCATCAGGTCACATGACAATGGTCTGCAGTGTGGCTCAGGGGTGTAGTGTCTGGATTGGCCAACATAGGTGGGTATTGTATTCACCATCCAGTCATCTGGGTTACTATTGTGGGTGGCCAGTGCTATGCAATGCTTGCCATGTATGTGTTCAATAGTCCATGACATGGACAGTATCTGGGATGTGTACACTTCCCACATGCATGTTCTGTGACATGTGGAACTCTACCTTGGGTGTCTGGGCCATGTTGTGTACACAGATTGTTATCATCAGATGTGCCATTCCTGGCCTCATGAGGTGGGAACTGTCAATGGACACCAGGTTGACCCTGCACCTACATTGACAGCATGATACAGATATTCTCTGGTGTCAGTGGCATCTGTCCATACAGGGCATGTGTTTAAGGTATGGTATGTCCTTTGTGGATCACATTTGATGGAACTACAGTTGTTGCAGGCGTCCAGTGGGGAACATAGTGAAGGTGCACTGTCTGCAATTATGTGCCTATTGGAGTGATGGGACAGGGTGCCATGCCCTCTGTAGTCTGCTGCAATCAGACCATGGTGACTATCTGTGGGAAATATGCAGGGAACTACCAAGAAAGTGGTTGTTGCCTAGCCGAGTGTGTTTGTGTATGATACATGGGTTGAGAGTGTTATCTGGGTAATACAAGGGTTGCCTAATTTATTTGCCAGGTCTTGATGTCAAATGTAGTGGTATGGATTGGCAACCCCAGCCTCTCTGCTGTTTGACATCTGTTATCCTTGTAAGGTGGACATTGTGACATATAATAGGCCCACCATATAAGACATTTGCAAAACCTACTTCTCAATAAGTCCAGTTGTGACACACTCACAGCCACCTCCACGCAGGATATGAATGAAAAACACAGACATACACACTGAGTCTCAAAGTTGCCATGTCTGGGATTGATTGGAACCCCTACCTAACTAATACATCACACTACAGCAATATGCAGTTATAGCATGTGCCACAGAGATTAATGGGCTATTACTTCCCCAAAGGTGTATTTCAAGGTGAATGACATCAGCAGGCTTGCCAAAGAATGGCACTGGAGGTTGTATTGACTGTGAATGGCCTCAAAAGCATCGTTCCCTACACAGACAAACTAACACAAACATCCACACTTGCCATGTCCGGGAATCAAACTCCTACTGAAGCAGTTTATCACACTACAGCATTACACAGCTATAGGATGCGCCATGGAGATTATTGAGATATTTCTTCCCCAATGGTGCATTCAAAGTGAATGGCATCAGCAGGCTTACCAAAGAATGGCACTGGAGGTTGTAGTGACTGTGATGGGCCTCAAAAGCATTGCTCCCTACACAGGCAGACTAACACACACACAAACATCCACACTTACCATATCTGGGGAATAGAACTCCTACCTAACTAGTTTATTACACTATTGCATTACGCTGTTTTAGAATGTGCCACAAAGATTATTGAACTCCCCTTTCCCCAAAAGTGTATTTCAAAGTGAATGACATCAGCAGGCTTGCCAAAGAATGGCACTGGAGGTTGTAGTGACTGTGAATGGCCTCAAAAGCATTGCTCCCTACACAGACAAACATCCACACTTACCATATCTGGAAGTAGAACTCCTTCCTAAGTAGTTTATCATGCTACAGCATTACACAGTTATAGGACACACCATGGAGGTTGCTGGGCTACTTCTTCCCCAAAGGTGTATTCAAAGTGAATGACATCAGCAGGCTTGCTAAGGAATAGCACTGGAGGTTGTATTGACTGTGAATGGCCACAACACAAACATCCACACTTGCCATGTCTGAGAATAGAACTCCTACCTAACTAATTTATCATACTATAGCATTACACAGTTATAAGACAAACCACAAAGATTACTGTGCTACTATGTCCCAAAGGTGTATTGCAAAGTGAATCACATCAGCAGGCATGCCATAGTAGGGCATCTGAAATTGTAGTAAGTGTGACTAGCCCAAAAAGCATTGATTCCTACATGGGCAAACACACACAGTTTCCACATCTGGGATTAAAACTCCTACCTAACTAATACATCATACTACAGCTTTACGCAGTTATAGGACACACCATGGAGATTAATGGGCTATTACATCCCCAAAGGTGTACTTTAAGGTGCAGACATCAGCAGGCTTGCCATAGTAAGGTAATGGGGAGGGCAGTGTGTGTGCATGGGCCATAACCCATTAATCTAGAGGCAGACATACAACAATCAGGCATACACATGTTTATATTCCACAACTATGTGTATACAACTGCTAGATGACTACTGATTTGTACAGTCATGTTGCACAGTTAGCACTAGCACCACAGACTCTATAATGTTGAGGGATTCCAGAGGCAAATGTCTACGGTGAGTGACATGTACACATCATGTGATTGTAGCCAATTGGCTGTGTGTTGGGTGGGATAGGTCTCATGATGGATTCAATGACACTCTCTTCCACACATCTATGTATGTGTACTTTTGGCATATTATAGTGTGTTGTCCTTGGATATACATGTGTATTCCTATCCAATGTGTGTGCAAAGCATGACTGGTGCATACTGAGGAATGTATGCACTAACATCTGCAACTGTCAGATATGTATGGTCCACTGTTGTTGCCAGACATGGGCTTCATTTCTTTAAGTGTGTGAGCATGCTCAGTATGGTCTTTCAGTATTTTTTGTCTGACATTGCCTTCATTTCTCTAAGTGTGGGAACATGCCCAGTATGACCTTCTGTACTGAATGTGTGAATCCATTCCAGGTGGATTGTATTCCAGTGCAGACTTTTGTGTTCTACACCTACAGCTAGCAAACTGTTTCTGCAGGATATCTGTAGATCAGTTGACAATATGGGGTCAAAATGGGCAAAGGATAGTGGTTTACTGTAGGTAATTGTGTCTGTGCTGCTTCTACTACATGGTCCTGGTGTTAGCAGAGATATTCGGACATGTGTACTCTTATACACTGTGATATTTTATGTCATCAAGTACTGTCAGGTAGACATATTTGCTTGCAGTGATGTCCTGGGGAACACAGGGTGAATGCAGATGTGTCCAGTATTGTGGTCAAATGCCTACATATTCTTGCACACTCATGCCATTCTGGAGGGGGAGCTGCAGACACTTGCTGCTGGGTCTGTGTAGCGAGTTCAGCACATTGGTACAATGGTGGCAGAGGATCCCATACTTGTACATCCATCAACGTGACAGTATGGCCTTATCTTGCTGTCGTGATAACTCACAGCTGTACAGATTCACACAGGTTACCCAGAGGCAAGGGTCATAATTCAGGACATTACCCCTACACATTGTGGTTTACGAGCAGGTTTGTAGCCACACATTCTTGTGTTTGCAGCCAGGGTTAGTATGTGCACACGGCTGAGTTTTGGACTTCACACACTCCATGCTGCCCATGCTCCCACCCCCCCCTCTATTATTCTAGCCTCTTCTATACATTATGCAAACATTCTCTGATATTTTCCCTATGGTTATCACCTCATCACAGCAGAATATTGGTGTTGGTCCACAGTTCATGCAGTAGGGCATGGTGGACATGTTACTGTGATTTGTCCACATGGCCATGCATATGGGTTGTTCGGACTGTGTTATGTTGTTATTTGGGCGTTCATGACATAACATACATTGGCAGTACAGGTGAGACACAGGCCATTGGCAGAGGACTGTAGGCCATTTAGTAGTGAAGCAGGCTAGCTGTAGGAGGCCGTTGCATTCTGTCAGTCCTACAGTCCCAGACTGCAATACAGTATATTCCCCTGAGGTGACAGGGTAGGTGTGCTAGGTGTTCATTCCAATACTTTCTGTCAGTATTGATCCAGTGGTGTGGATGCTGGCAGAGTGCTGCTTACAGCTAGGGACACACCTGCATGGGACACCTGCTCTGCATGCTGCATTGTTTCGCTATTGCCATACACAGGTGGGGTGTCTTATCGTACTCATTCCCAACAGCAGGGATAACACCCGAGAGGTACCTGTGGGTGGTGGTTGGGTGAGCTGCGTGCATGTGTGCTATGGACACTACTTGCATCTGACTCACAGATATGCATGGGGCATTCCACTTATGCTGGCTTGTGAAGGAACATCAGCTGTTTCACAATACATCATTCCTATGACCTTTGTGGTCTGCCAGTGCTTGGCCAAACAACATCAGTATTCCCTACTACAAGCCCAGATAATGTGCTGCAAACCTGTACAATTCCAAGGGTATGTCCATTTAACAGTTACATATTATACACTGTCTGCCTGTGGTACTTCCCCCTGTGTACTGCTTGTATATCCGGCCCAACAGTCATGCCATGTCCATCTCTCAGGTGGTGACACATATTACTTCCAAACATTTACAATGGCTTACGGCTACAATGTGTTATACTGGGAAGCATTGTGTTTGGCACTGCAGTTGTGAGGACTTGGCCCTGTCATCAGCAGTACTGGGCAATGGCCACCAGGACAAACCTCACCATGCATACATGCTGACCACTCTCACACAATATACAACACACACCAACCTAATACACACAGACCTGCATATTGCACACATGCTGCAATCTATCCTGCTACTTTGGCCAGCTCAGGTAATCTGTGCTACACTGCTATTATACCTACACTTAAATGTTGCTACATTTCTACATAGGATGGGGAGGGCACACTTGTGTATTATGACATGTCTACATAGGATTGGGGGGGCACACCTGACTGTTGCTACATTTCTACTTAGGATTGGAGGGGCACACCTGTGTGTTACTACGTGTTTACATAGGAATAGGGGCACAGCTGACTGTTACTACCTTTCTACATAGGATTGGGGGGGACACCTGTGTGTCACTATGTGTCTACATAGGAATGGAGGGGGGGCACACCTGACTGTTACTACATTTTTACATAGGATTGGGTGTACACCTGACTGTCACTATATTTCTACATCAGATTGGGGGGGTACACCTGACTTTTACTACATTTCTACATAGGATTGGGGGAGCACACCTGTGTGTTACTATGTCTTTACATAGGAATGGGGGCACACCTGACTGTTTCTATATTTCTACATAGGACTGGAGGGGCACACCTGACTGTTACTACATTTCTACATTGGATTGGGGGGGCACACCTGACTGTTACTACATTTCTACATTGGATTGGGGGGAAGCACACCTGACTGTTACTATGTGTCTACATCAGTTTGGGGGGGGGGGGGCATACGAGACTGTTACTACATTTCTACATTGGATTGGTGTGGCACACCTGACACTTGTACACATTTGCTATGACTGTACTGGTATGTCAGGTACTCCATTTCATTCTGTATTCTAACCTATTATGCTGACTAGAGGCATATTAGTGTACTACAGGTCTTAGGCTTGATTGACCTACATTTCAGTTTCTGACTTCTTACCCTTCAGAACAAAATTCCACTGCCTGACCTGTTGTAGTCTGTCTGTATAGGCATGGGAGGGGTTACCCATAGCCATCAAACAGAGGCCTTAGCACAGCCTTTGTTTGTGTTTGTCTACACCTGTCCTGCTGGCTGAGACTGTTGTTGGCTATGTGAGCCTCCCTGACTGGCATGTGTGTGTCATATGGACACACATATGGCCCAGCACATTTCCTGCAGTGGGCTTTGTCACCATGTGTAGTACTGGCTACTATGGTGACACAAGTATTTGTTAGGGATCTCATGCTGCCACTATAGGTGTCTACTATCTGCTGGCATCCCATTCAGCCACCTGATTCCCTTAAATGCTCACATTCATACCATAGATACAAGTAACAGCACATACTACTCCATTCGGCAATTGGTAAAAAGAGTGACTTACCTTGTGGCTGTGCCAGTGTTGAGAATGGTGCTAGAGGGCTGCCTATGTCAGATGCACATAGTACACTCCCTATACATGATTGAGCACAGGTAGTGTCCAGTTTGGCATCCCTTTTATTGTATGTGTGAGTCAGAGAAAGGTGCCATTCCCTGGGTCCCTACTGTGTCAGTGTATGTGCTATGTGTTGCCTTTTTGCCAAGGCAAGGGCATACTGGGCATGCCTCCTTCTGCCTACTGGGGCAGGCTCAGGTTGTCCTCCTCTGAGTCACTCTGTGCCTGTACAGACCTTAGCAATGGTGGGGGGCTGTGTGGCCCTGCCCCATGTTGTTCCTGCTGCAGCTGTTTCCGCAGGATCATATTGTGTAGCATGGCACATACGATGACAATTTGAGTACATGTAGCTGGTGAGTATTGCAAGACTCCACTGGGTGTGTCCAGGCACTGGAACCATGACTTGAGCATCCCAAACACATGCTGTATTATAATTCTGGTCTGTGCGTGCGCCTCATTATGGAGTACATGTTTGGGTGTGTGTGCATTTCTGAAGGGTGTCATCAGCCATGGCTCCAGTGTGGAACTAGCATCCCCCACTAGATGACCATAAGGGATGTTCCCACTGGCATATCTCTGGTACAGCTGCATCAGATGCCAGATGTGGGAGTCGTGATAGCTTCCAGGGTTGCAAGCACACATATTCATTATAATGCCCTGGCATCGCACACGACCTGGCAGTTGATGGAGGGGAAGCCCTTGTGGTTGATGTAGACCCTGCCCTGCTCATGGGGTGGTGCTTTGATGCATATGTGCATGCAGTCTATAGCACTCACTGCCTCAGGGTATTCTGCTATTTGGTGGAAGAGACGTATATTGCTGGCCAATGCCTCACGGGTGTTGGGAAAATATACTTGCTCACTGGCATGTGCTGACATGGCATCCAGGAACTGGTGGAGTACCCTGGATGCTGATGCCTGTGAGTTCTCCATGATATCCCCAGTTGGCCTTTGGAAGGTACCTGTGGCTAGTATTCTTAGGCCTACACGTACCTTGGTATCCACTGGGACGGGTTCCCCTCTGTTAGTTCTGTGTATCAAGCGTGGCTGACACAGCTCAACAAGTTGCTGTAGGAGGTCCCTAACCACCCTATAGCTATCCAGCTCATGTAGCCCATGGTAGGTTACCCTGGGTCTGTACACTCTTCTCCGTCTCCTCACTGTGGGTTGGTCGACAGCATTCTCATCCTCACCAACTTCAGCCTCTTTCATATGTTGATGTTTAATAGCTGCAGCAGCCCCTATCATTTTGTTGTTTTTGTTTGTTAAAATTTCCCCGCTTGTATACACCGGTGGTGTAGAGTATGTGGGAAAAAACAGAGGGAAAGGTGTTTGCATAGTTTATAGTACTGTTCTGGGCTTGGCTGGGCTGCTGCCTGTGTAATTGGCTGATTCAGATGCATTTCACCTACCAGCTATGCTAGCTCTCCTGAATTACCTTCCTACTGCTGTTTTCCCCTCCCATTGTCTTCCTGTTTAATCCCAGGGCCGCGCCATGCAAACACAGTGCTCAAATGTGCATGGAGCTGCTATTTCCAGGTTTACTTTTTTTTTTCCTTTAAAACATGGTGTGCAGCGCACACACCCACTTAGGCAATGTAAAGAGTGCTAGGCAGCCTCAGACACACCCCCTTGGTTAGCTCTGCTAAGCTAAGGGTATACCCGAGCCACAGGGATCCAATACGCTTACAATATTACTGACACACAGCCCTATGATGTCAGCTAACTCTTAGGCTTGAACCATGCTATTCCTGCATTTATACTGTTGTGTGCGCATTGAGGGGAAATCTGGTATTCAGTATCATTCCCCTCATTTGCATAGGTTTGCCTGCTAATGCATAGTTATAGGTCCCACACTAAGCCTTCCCCCTTAGCAATCACTATTCACTGGCCATGCTGTCTTCTTCCTGCCATTGAGTATAATGGCAAAATACTGCTTTTGGTTACAATGCTTATTTCAGGTAATTTTTTATATTTTCAAACCGATCTTGATTGCATGCTGCTGCCCTATGCTTAAACAGCCAAAATCAGCTAAAAGCAAAATAAAAGTTATTTTTTTTATTTTTGCAACTGTTTTCCATGCCAGTGACCATATATTTGGCCATTGGCTGGTTTCCACATAATATATACACTTTATTTGGAGCTGTCATGGCTCCGATTTGTAGTTTGCAGAAATGTACTCGGTTATTAACCAAGTACATTTCTGCCCATTACAGTAGTCCTGCACGGCCAGTTGGCAGCTTCCTGGATTACAAATTCACCTAATATGCATGGTTTTCACTTTCAAATGGGGTAATTTGCATACAGGAGCTGTGTCCATTCAGGAATAGTGCAGGAGCGCTCATGCACATCCCTGCAGCTTATTCCTAGATTGCATAGCGGCCATATTGCCTCCAAGAGCTCCTGCACTGTTCCTACACACCGTGCAGTGCTTGCTGAATCTGGGGGCGAGATATCTCCATTGCTGTGTTACTAATTCTGCACACAATTTTTTTATCTCCGGTAGCATCTCACAAGCCAAATGGCAAGATTGCAACAGTTCTAATGTCATGAACTTTAATCCTACTTTGACTTAGGAATGGAGTTCATTCTTGTCATTGTATTAGAAACTCTAAGACATGGAGAAATTAAACCAAACAACATTGGGATAATCAGCTTCTTTTGTTGCTATAATTTCAAACCTGGTTTAAAGTCTAAAGTTACTTGGTTTCTCAGAATTCCTTTCCAGCAATCTGGTTTGCACTCCTGACTATATGATTCTGAGGCAATTTCAGTATTCATTGTTTCAATTATAACTGTTTTTACTTTCATGATATCTACAACTACTTTATTTTCATTATTTTTTCAACAATAACATGCAAATTATTTTGAGCACATTTTTTCTTTTCTTTTTTTTGCTTTCACAAATCTGAGAAAATGTCCTTTATGAGTATAGATTTCACATGATCAATTAAAAGCAGTCAAATGCTTCCTGACTTGTTTACATCCACATTGCCTTTGTAATGCTTGCATTAATTACCATTTCCTTTCATGGAAGTTGACTGGAGAGAAAGCACAGTAGTTCAAGGAAGTACTCTTGATTCTAGAAGATCAAGAGGAAGTAGAAATGGATGGAAATGAAGAAAAATGGCAGCACATCAAAACAGTGTGAGTCCTACAGAACAGATATGTGCCCGAGCCAAGTATGGAAATAAGGTACATAGAGAAAACTGGTGTTGGAATGAAGAAGGCTAGAAATTCGTCAAAATAATGGAGTGCTAGAAAAAGTAGGAGTTAGAAAAGATGACCCAAGTTAGGAAGGAATACTGAATGGCTAATGAAGAGGATAAGAGAAGAGTTGCAATAGCAAACAATAAGGTATCAGAAGCACTCTACCAGCTTTTGACAAGTGTCTCAGCAAATGGTGCAAAGAAACTCTATCAAGTTGCAAGGCAAAGCGAAAAAGATAGAGAAGATAATCAGACACTCTTCATAAGGGATGCCAGCAACAAACTGTTCACCAGTCCACAGGATATCAAAGGTAGACGGAAGGAATACTTCCAGCAGCTTCTGACTGAAGAAAACCTTACAGAGCTGTACTACTCCAGACACATCCTTCAGTGAAAGAAGAGGAGGAGCCCATCATCGATGAAGTAAGAACAGCACTAAGAAAAATTAAGTCAAAAGGAAAGCAGCAGACTTAGATGAGGTGACATCACATATGATAAAGGTGTTAGGTGAAATAGGGGAGAAATGGCCCCTGAGCATACTCACAGTAGTATGGAGAGAGAGGCATATCTCATATTACTGGAGAATAAGCATACTGGTGATAATATTTAAGAACAAATGGGACATTTGCAACTGTGGACAGTATAGAGGTATCAAACTCCTATCAAATTGCATGAAAGTTCTGGAAAGGGTGATTGATGAACAAATACACAGAGTAATAGAAAGTAACATGGGAGATGTGCAGTTTGGATTCAGATGAGGATGCAACACAACTTACTGGCATTTGCAGTGAAGCATACTTTAGAAGATGCGAGAGAGATGAGGAAATTCTCCAAATGGGCATTCCTAGACTTGGAGAAAAGATATGACATGGTACTAAGAAGCTGATTTGAGCAGTCATGTGATGGTTTGAAGTCCCAGAAAAATTAGTAGACTTAGTGGAGGCTGTGTACAAGGACCTAATGCCTCAAGCGCAAGCAGTGTTTGGTCTCACAGATGGGTTCCCAGTGGGATTGGGTCTGCATCATGTTTCAGCTTTTAGCCCACTGCTGTTCGTACAGGTGATGGATTACATTATCAAACCGGTTGGAGAAGACAGATCAACAAAGATCAACAAAGCCTCATGTATGCAGATGATGTGGCATTACAGGCACATTCTGAGCAAGAACTTCAGTAAAAGACAGGGGAATGAAATGCCAAACACATGTATTGAAACTGTGGCCAAAAAGACAGTTATAATTGCAGCAAATGGGGGAATCAGAAGAAACTGATAAATGAGGCAGAAGGGAAGATAATGGAACAGGTTAACAACTTCAGGTATCTGGAACTGGTGGTTGAGGGAAAAGGTAAATCTGAATGAGGAGGTCAAATCTACAATCAAAGAGGCTGCAGCCAACTGGCACAGAGTGCCAGTTGTAGCATATGACAAATAAATGCCAAAGAAACTGAAAAGTGAGGTGTACAAAACAATGGTGTGACCAGTACTACAGTATGGTAAAGAAACCTGGGCAGGAAATGCAGAGTACTGGATAAAGCTGGAGGTGATGGAGAGCTTGGTGGCAGGATTCACACTGTGGGACAGCCGAAGATACAATGATATAAGAGCGGAAACCACAATAGTGCCAATTGCAGAAAATGTCAAATAAAACAGATTGCAGTGGCATGGACACTTGCAACAAAGCAAAAACAAACTGATGAAGAAGATTTCAGACAGACAGGAAAAAGGCAAAAGGAAATAAGAGAGTTTAGCAAAGAGGTGGATGGATTGTGTGTGAGAATACCTTTGACAGTCAGGCATGAGTGTCAAAAAAGATAAGAAATTGGCAATGAAAATGAGAGATGGGAGCAGCTAATATGACACCCCAACTCTATGTAGAAAATTTGAAAAAGGGGGTTGATGATGAAGATGACGATTCCTTATATGGATCTCCAAGTGAATTTCTAGGACACAGTTCCAAGAATTAAATGAGGAAAATGAGTTATGTAACATGAAATGTTATTAAAATAAAAAGTCAAAATGGGGAATAAAATATATTGAAAAATAAGGCAGATCTCCTTTTGAAAAAAAAATATTTTTCAATATATTTTATTCCCCATTTTGACTTTTTATTTTAATAACATTTCATGTTACATAACTCATTTTCCTCATTTAATTCTTGGAACTGTGTCCTAGAAATTCACTTGATCTATACACATGAGCAGTTTTGATAAAGTAATTTCTATCTTTTATTAGCTTGTCCCTTGTTTCATCATTTCTTATATAATTGTTATTAATGAATCATGCAGGTTACCTGATTCACTGTATTTGCTTCACAATCTTCTGCTCAGTAACATAAGCATATATAATCTCCTTAGGATGATGAGGCTTCATTAAGTACAAATATTGAATAAACGGTAAGTTGTTCCTTGGCTGAATAATACCTGGATTTCCCTCACATTTTTTTTTGTCATTTTTTTCTTTATACTGCATTATGTCTGAATTTTTATGGAACACTCTAGAACTGTATGCAACATGCCATGCAACTCCAGTAACTAGCTGATTAGTATTTAATATGCACTCTATAGTCTACGATTTGACTCCCTTCAGTAATAATTTCTCAGACCATGGCAAGACGATTTTCAATGGGTAAAGAAGAAAGAGTAAGAGATCTATCTAGACAATGATCACCAGAGTTCTGTTACTTGAAATATATGTTTACTCTTAGATATGTGTATGGACTACTCCTTTTACAGATTCAAAAAATAAAGTGTCTGTTTACTTAAGAAAGACCCTTTCTAGTGGTCAGGCTTGCCTTATAGGTTCATACTAGGCTATCTGTCCTAGGGCATTTATAAGCCTAGCCAGAATGTGTTTGGCTTTCACCACCCATTTTAAATTTATTTTGCTATGCCCTTTTTCGAGGTTAGTATACTGTGCCTCTGTCTAACAGTGACACAGAAGTGATACCCGGGTAAACCTATGATCTCCCATCCACTCATCAAGATTCCTCTTGAAGAGAGTCAATGAGGGACTCTGCCTAACCTGGACTGGGATTTTATTCCAGAGTGAAGGGAGCCTCTGGGTTATGAATCTGTCCCTCCAGCATGTCCTATTTATTTCAGTGCTGAGGTTCAAGTCTCTCAAGCGCGTAGCTTGATGGGATTTGGATTTTCTGAGGTGCAGCATGTCCATTAATTCCGGGTTGGACATGGCTTTATACATCAGGCACAGATCGCCTCTGAACAGGCAGTATGCCACTGAGTAGAGCTGGAGTTTCTTTAACTGGGCAGCATATGGCATCTGTTTGAGCCCTTTGATCCTCTTGGTGAGGTACTTTTGGGGTCTTTCCAGTTGCTGCAGGTGTCTGGAAAGGTACATCCCAAAAGGGGCATTGTACTCAATTATGGGCCTGATGAGGGATGAGTAAAGAGGCACAATGACCTCCCCTGATCTAGATGTGAATCCCTTCATGATTAGGTGGGCTATATAAAATGTTTTTCTAACCACTTTGGCCACGTGGTTGTCAAATGAGAGATTGCTATCAACTTGGGTCCCCAGGTCCCTAATTACTTCTTCTGTACTTAATGTATTACCACCTATGTGGTAATTTGTGGGCACTTTGTTTTGCCAAAGGGGATGACTATACACTTTTGGCATTTAGCTTGAGGCCATGGCTCTGGCACCAGTTGTCTGTTTCTATGAGGCCCTTTTGGAGGATGCTTGTGTTGGCTGGAGAGTCGATTATGGTGCCCAGTTTGCAGTCATCTGCGAACTTGGTCAGCCACAGTCCTTCCGTGTTGGCCTGTACCTCCGAGAAATATATACGAACAAGAGAGGTCCCAGGACTGAGCCTTGTGGGACACCACTTGTAACTGGTTTGGAGTCTGACATGGCTCCAGCAATTCTAACCATGTGGGTTCTGTCCTTGAGCCAGTTTGCAATCCATCTAGTGATATAGGGGTTTATATTTAAGCTGGTGAGCTTATCTATAATGCCCGAGTGGGGTATTGTATCGAAGGCTTTTGCGAGGTCCAGGTAGGCTGTGTGGACCACCTTCCCCTTGTCAATGGCCTTGGTGACTGTTTCAAAGAAATCAACCAGGTTTAAGAGGCAGGATCTGCCCTTAACAAAGCCGAACTGGGTAGGATCCAGTGTTTGTAGGTCCCCAATATCTTTATTTATGAGGTCCATGATGATCCTTTCCATAGCTTTGCAGACCAAGCTAGTCAGGCTTATGGGGCGATAGTTTCCAGGATCCGTTGAGGCACCACCTTTATGAAGAGGGACCACTGTTGCTGTACGTCACTCTTTGGGCACATATCATGTAGTAAGGCTGAGATTGAACAGTAGTTTTATGTTTGGGTTTAGCTCTTCTTGGAGTTCATGTAGGATGCAGCCCGGGACACCATCTGGTCCCATTGATGCTGTATTTTTGCTTTGGAGAGGGCAGCTCTTACCTGAGCATTTGAGATGTCAGGGGGGCAGCACTCTGCTGGGATAGATATTTGCCCTTTTGGTGGGGAGGGGGGGGAGTTTGTGCTGAACCTGTCAGCTAGGATGTTGGCAATGTCTGTGTGTTCGGCATATTTTTTGTCATTTTGGACTAATTCTGAGCATATCTGGGAATTACTACCCAGGTTCCTAACATAACTAAAGAAAGCCTTGTGATTATCCTTAAGTGTCCTGTGCAATTTTTCTCTCAAAGCTGGCCTTAGACAATTTTATGTGTGCCCGTAGTTTTTTGCTAATACTGATCAGTGATGCCTTCCCTTTTTGGGATTTTGCTCTATCATTTAGTAGCTTCCTCCTTCTATTGTATAGTTTGTTTATGACTGGGGTCCACCAGACAGGACGTCTGCCTTTGGAGGATTGGGTCTTGGTTTTATTTGGGATCGCCTGATCCATGCATTCCTGAAGGTGTTCATAGAATGCATTTATAAAGGATTCTGCGGTCTGGGCCGTATTTTCCACAGGCCCGGGGGCTTTGAAGGATTCCACCTCAGTTTTGAGGAGTGTGAAATTTGCTTTAGAGAAGTTTTTCACTGTGGTTTTCTGGGCAGGGGGTGGGGTCGGGATGTGAATATCTAGTGAGATTAGTTTATGGTCTGATCTTACCAGTGAGGGATACACTTCTGGTCTGGAGCATAGAGTCCCCATGTTGGTGATGATCAGGTCCAGTATGTTTTCCCCTCTTGTGGGAGTGGTAACAATTTGTTCCATAGCATTTGAGTTTATAAATTCTAAGAACCTTTGGGCTAGGGTGTTGGAGCTAGAGTAATGCTCCCAGTCTATGTTTGGGTAGTTGAAGTCGCCCAGTATAATGGTGTTTGGAGAGACCTTCATATTTTCCAGTGTTCTCAGGAAGGCCGAGTGGGGTTCCTGGGTTTGGGAGGGTGGTCTGTAGCAGGCTATAAACTGGAAGGCAGTTTTACCCACTGTTAGTTGCACATGGATAGTCTCTGATGCTTCGTGCTTTGCCACCAACCTGGAGGTGTGGGTATCTTTGATGAATATCGATACTCCCTCTCCTTTTGTGGTTCGGTCCAAGTTTTGGGGCCGAAAAGAATGGTATGAGGTATAACCTAGTAGTGCTGGGGTGCTCTCAGGAGCCCTGAATCAGGTTTCTGTTACTGCACAGATATCGATGTTCTCCATGCTAAGGAGAGTTTCGAGTGCATGCATCTTGTGGTTTAGACTTCTGGCATTGAGTAGCATTACTCTTAGTTTCTTATCCCTTGTGATACCTATGGAGGTGGGTTTGTCTTTTGAGCCTTGCCTAAAAAAGGCACTATGGGGGTAGCAAGAGCCTTTGCCATTATCTGAAAGCCCAGGGGTGACAGGCGCAAGCCGTCCCTAGCGAAGCATCGTGGCTTGTCGAGCATATCATCCCAAGCTGACAGGCATTGGATCCCCTTTGAATGACACCAGTACTTAAGCCAATTGTTAAAATTGATCATCTTGTCTTCATATAGTGGCATCATTCTTGGTGAGGGTAAGATGCTACTCAAGGTCAGGGTCATACCGGCCTGGGCTACATGCTCAGAAAGCTCTTTTATGTCTCTTTTCATGTAGTCCAGGGAGGTACATCTCAGGTCATTCACACCAGCATGGACAATGACTGAGTCATATTTGTACTTGCCTTGGAGTGACCTGAGTGCTTGTGTTATGTGGCGGATCCTAGCACCCGACAGGCTGCTCACCGTGACCCTCTCCTTGTTAAGCCTGGTGAGCGGGATGTCAGTGTGCCTGACGATAGAGTCACCTATTACAAGTGTATCAGGTGTGTTGTTTAGTCTTAAGGGCTGTGACTCTTTGGCACACTGGCTTTGTGAGATATGTGTTGCACGTGTTTTGTTTTGGGGTAGCAGCTGCTTGGGTGTCTGCTTTGGAGGTCTCTGCTGCTTCGGTAGATCTTTATTTAGAGCCTCTGAGTATGTTTTTGTGTGCTTATGTGTTTGGTTTGCTGTCGTGGTAGGTCTATGTGAGACTGGAATTGTAGTGAGTGTGGTTTCCTTCTCCTCCTGACTGGTTATGCCACTACTGAGGTGCGAGAGCTTAGCCTCCAGTTTGGCTATATGGTTGCATCTCTCACATGTGTTGGAATTTGCTGGGAGGAGGAGAGGGTTGTCTGTGTACATGAGGCAGTTGTAACATTGCCTCAAGATTCCCAGATTCACTAGCTGGACCGGAGAGGAGATTGACAACTGACCTTTGGACATGCTAGAATAATATTGGGAATTCCTTAATAATTGAAAACCAGGGCCAGTGGGGAGTGAGGGTGTAGTGCTTTTAATTTTAGTGCTGACTTATATAATTGCTTTAGTGAGCAAGTGCCAGGTAACTTAAGTGCAATGTGTTACAGGTAACTTAAATGCAAAAACGACAAACAGTAACTTTCTTTCAAGTGAAACAAGGAAATAAGTACAGTAAGCAATGCAGATATTACTAGTGATCCACAGAAGCACTGAGAAGCCGCGTATTAGGTGGAATTAGCATTCCAGAGAAATAACAAGCAAACAAACAACAAGCATATAAATAAAGCTAGATACAGCAGGCCTGGATCTAGTCTATGCTTCAGCAAACAAGGTGTACCAATTTCAGTAAGATACAGTTCAAATATTCAGGCACTATAAACCTTTAACCAGAAATTCCCAGCTCAGAAGGGCAGAGTCCAGCCTCTTCTCCCACAAGAGTGCAGACCACAAACCTTCTTAATGTAAAATAACTGGCCTGAAGCCCAAGTGCTTAAACCAGAACTAATACACTTTAAGAATAACAGACACTGGGCTCTCAATCAGCAGTTCCCAACTTAGAAGGATGAAAGCGACCAGTCCTGCCACCACAGCGCATGCCACAAAACTTCCTAATGTAAAACAACTGGTCTGAAGCCCAAGTGCTTAATCCAAAAGACTTAGAATGATAGCTACACTTTAATCAAGTTACTACCAAGCAGTAATAAATACAGTTGAATACTTTAGAGAATGCCTGGATTAGTGCTCAAGTTACACAAACAAAGCTAGATCCAGCAGGCCCGAATCCAGTCTATGCCACAGCAAACAAGGTGCACCAACTTCAGTAAGAAGCAGTTCAGATATGCATGCACTATAAGCCTTCAACCAGAAATTCCCAGCTCAGAAGGGCAGAGTCCAGCCTCTCCTCCCACAAGAGTGCAGACCACGAACCCTCTTAATGTAAAATAACTGGCCTGAAAGCCCAAGTGCTTAAACCAGAA
>NC_056736.1:175148712-175396212 GCF_019279795.1 Protopterus annectens
AAGGTTTTATATTCAGTGAGAATTTTCGTGTGGTGACTCCAGTGGATCTTGTGTTACTAAATGTGTAAGTAGTTTAAAGTTATATATAAAATGTCTGGCTTGCCAGTGGGGTATTTTGACTAACAACTGCTGTTTGCTGATTATTCTAGCTAGAAGGATTACTGTGCTTTGTGTGAATCAACTTGAAATATATTAACGACCGTCTATAGTTAGTTTACAGCAAAATTAAAATACAGTAAATGGCCTTTTTTATCATAATCAGATGTCTAAAGTACTCTGAAAAGTGGATTTATAACTGCTGGGTACAAATGAGTGCTATCTGTTGAAAGTTATTGACTGCTTTGTTGTTTGTTCAATTTAAACAGCCATTAACCTGACTTTTGAACACTAGTGTCTATTTGTATGTAGTAAGATGGTTTTCTTTATCATTGTGACTAATGCTATTATTTATTTTTTTACCGCAATTAGACATGTGTGTCTATAAATGCCAAGTGATTTATCTCTCTTGTATGATTACTGTTAAACATGGTTTTCAAGTTTTTCTGATTTTGCAGAATGGCCCTGATTTTGCCTCACATTTTTTTTACCAGTTTGCCTATATTATGTCTTTTGGGTGTTGGTTGGAAGAATCCAGATCACATAGATAAAGTCACTTACACAGAGAGGGTATGTATTCCACACTCAGAAGAAGCTACAGCAAAGAACTTATCCAGAGCAATATGCTCTGATACCAGAAGAATACACAGAAGGTGATTTTTATTATTATTATTATTATTATTATTATTATTATTATTTTGCCTTTTTTCCCCCGTTTTTGGAGTGGGTAAGGAAGTATGCCTTATTCCCAGATAAAATGTCTGTTTTTTGGCAAATTGATAAGGATTGCAGTCAGTATATAATGACAGACATTTGAGTTTTTTATTTCATATCCTGCAGAAAATGCATGCTAATGCAAAACCTGTTATTCAAGAAACTTTAGTTAAGTAAATATGTAAGTTAAGTAAATTTATGTGGCAAATTAAAATCTGTCCCTAATTTTGGGACATTGTCAGACATTATTTTTAAGCTTGTTCCCTGATTTTAGAACCAAGAAGTTGAGAGGCATGCTATTAAACATTCACTTATCTACTATGGCAGGATTAATGACACAAGATAGAGTGTTTGCTGAAAGCAATTGCTTGAGTGTGTTAGTGTGTGTGTGTGTGTGTGTGTGTGTGTGTGTGTGTGTGTGTGTGTTTGTCTGTGTGTATCTGTGTGTGTGCATGTGTGTGTGAGTGTGCGTGTGTGTGTGTGTGTGTGTGTGTGTGTGTGTGTGTGTGAGTGCGCGCGTGCGCGCGCATGTCAGCGCATGTATGTCTGCATGAATATGTGTGATATGTGTGTGTGAGGATGGCTGAGGATGAAATTGTCCAGAATGTATTACTTTCTGACAATAGTGGAGAACAACAGGCTGTGCATAACTCATGGTCCAGAGTGCATTGCATGTTAATGGTGAAAAGTCACATATGATAGCTGACATAAAAATAGAGGATTCAGATTTGGATACTAAACAAACTCCCTAACCCTAAGAAAGCAGAACTACAGCTATGCTTGCCTACAACTAAAAGTGTAGTTTAAGTAAAAATTCTGCTGTGAGCATGTTTCAAAACTCACCCATACAACAGTAATTCCTATCTAAGAAACAAGAAATACTTGCAGTAAATCTTAATATGATGTTATCTAGGCCTCATAGGTGCTTCTGTTAACCACCTTCTACTCAAGCAACCATCTCGGTTTAGTATTGTTTGTGTTTTCAATTTAAAGTGCACTTTCACTGTTAGGCAAAAATCTGTCAGAAAACCATTACATGTTTCTCACTGAAAACTGATTCAGATATAAGATGCAATTATATTTATGGGCAAATGTGTTCACTTCCTCAGAATAATTAATTAGGACTAATTTCTGTACGGCAGCATAATATTGAGGGATGAGAATACCATACCATTTTGAGACTTTTTGATAGGGAGATTTACATTTTTTGGAACTTAATTTCTGATTTCTTTGTTTTATATTGTGGTTGTATGGTGTATTTTGGCTCACTTTTGTTGCAGTTATTATTATGCACTTTTGTGGTACTATATTTTGGACATTATACTGAGTTAAACTGAACAACATTCCACTTTAATGTGGCAAACTGCTCTGTGTTTGCTTACCATACTTCAGCTTCTGTTGTCACTTTGAGAGCATTCAGAATGTGACAGCAACACATCACTGACAAATTACATAACTGGCATAGCATTCTAAGCAGCACAAACCGACATTAGCAAAGTCCAGCATTCTCCATTATTACACACATTCCATCATGAGCATTGGTATTGCACATGATACGTGTCAATCATTCATGTTTTGGCCAGATTTGAGTGACAGAAGCTCATCATCAGTGCAGTAGTGCAGTGAGTAACACTGCAATTCTACAGTTCATGAGTTTGGTTGACCCTTTACCTGTGGCTTGTTCTGTGTTGATTGTGCAGGCCCTTCCTGTCTCTCTGTGGGTCTTCCATGTGGCTGACAACATAACATAGGTGAATTGTTATTCCTCCAGTTTGCCTGATGATAAGCTTTTAATGTATGTGTGTGTGTGTGTGTGTGTGTGTGTGTGTGTGTGTGTGTGTGTGTGTGTGTGTGTGTGTGTGTGTTAAGAATAATTTTGCCATATTAATCAGTTGAGACACATAGCATTGCTGGGAACATACATTGTTTTTCTAGATGGCAGTAAAAAAAGCAAGATTAGCTAGCAAATCTTTATCTTTAATGATAATGCATAAAGACCATTACATTACAGCAAGACCCTGTGGGGGTCTGAGAGTCTTGTGGCACTCACACCCCAATTGTTTGGATTTTTTGAAAGCAAAAAATTAAACTTGCTAATGCTATACATAGATATTTAATTATAATGGCAATGTTTTATTATTTGGCAGTATATTTTATACTTATTGAAATTAAATTGGTGCTGTGTTTGCCAAGTAAGTAATGCTGCTTTTACTGACATTGTTAACAGGTAAGCATTAGGTTTGCTTCAGTTATTCTGGTCTATTCCTGACCACCACTTATATTCCCCTTGCCCCTGCCTTAATTGAATATTTTCAGGATTTGATTGTATGTAATTTTCCCCTGGCAAATACCATAAGCCTGTAAGTATTTCACAGTGGTAATGAACTGGATCTCATTTGTAGGTCTTTTCAGTATTATTTGTGTTTCTCTGATTGTGTAACTATATAATATCCTTAGTTCATTCACTTTTTTAATTTCAATCTGTGTATTTCTTGTACTATTCCCATCTTCTCACATGTCAAACAGCCCAAATATTATTTAACATTTATTTCTTATAATCCAATAATTTTAAATTGGATCCTGTACCCTGTGTTTATTTTTACATCAGAGTCTTCTGACCAAGTGGATCCACTTGACGCCCTGATTATGTTAACAAGGACCATAGATTTTTTTCATTGCCTTTTAACCCAGTTTCTTCCAGTGTAACTTTAAGCGAAATATTATGTTATGAAAATGTGTGTAGGTCTGAATTCAACACGTGTTTGCTAATTTTCATTTTTTTGTGTTGCCAACAGTGACACTTGTACTTTTCAGTGCATCGGATGAATTTTAATACACCTCTGTATCATATAGCAATTTCCTAGCCTAAACCACCGGGCACATCCATTAATACCTATCTTTCCCCAGAACTATTTGTGTGCCTTTCCCTACCTGTTCCATTTTAGATCTTTAAAACCAAATATGCACTGCAGCAGACAATGTCATATTGTCCCCCAAAACCAATGACCCTAAGAATTCTGGCAGTCTAAATGCTCCAAAAAACATTCGCAAGCTCAAGATCACCCATAAAACATAATCAACTGAATCCCCAGTCACCAGAGTTAAACCCCACAATAAAACTTTCAAAACCTGTCTTGTCACTGGCCAATACTTATCCATATTCAAGCCATCCACTCTACCCCCATCCTTTCAATATATGCCCAACCATCCAGGGCTTAGGGAATCACGTAACCCTGCCACCCAAGCAAATCGACTGCACTGCCTTACCGTGTACCCAAGCCTACATGAAATATTGCAATAATAGTTCTTCTGACTAGACTCCCTCCTCCTCAGGCAGCTGTAAAACAAATCGAAAAATCATGCAGTACCCTACCATAAGCCCTCCTGCTAGACACTGCCAGGAATGCTCCTCCAACCGTCTGGACACTTTGGCCCAATTTGCCATACTTCATCTGGCACTGCCTTCCATTTCTCCACTGACCTTGGAGCTAACTGCCTAAACCTGGAAAACTGAAGGGGAAACAAACTGCCAGTGATCCCATTCCTAGCACCTGCTGCAAGCACACCTGTAAAAGAAAAATGACTCAGCAAACTTTGCAAAACCAACTTAGATAAAACTAACAGTAACCGTTCAGACTTTGCCATCTTTATCTGTAAAATCCAAACCACTGCAATATTGTCCAAATTAAAAATAACCCTCTTTCCCCTCCTGCCAAACCACAGATGCAGCTAAAATTAGCATTAACTCCAAGAATGCAACATCCTTCTTCCAATCCTCCTTCCACTTTGCTGGCCAATGAGCCGAAAACCACCACCCCCCAAAAAAACTGCCCTCATTCCTGTCTTTTCCATCAAACAGGTTATCTTCTCCCCTGGTAGACAAAGCAATCTGCATTCCACATCTACTACCAAACCCAAGAAATCAAATGACTTAGCTGGACCTTCCAAACTCTTCCTCATCAACAGGACCCCTGGTTCTTCACACATCCCCAAAAACTCTTACATACCTTGCAATACTCCCCCATAAGCCTCACCTACTATGAGGAAATCATCCAGGTAATGAGTCACTCTTCGAGTGCCCACTCACTGCTGCCAAATCCAATGTAGTGCCATGCTAAACTTCTCAAAAGTAGCTCAGGCTATCAAGCATCCCATTGGCATAGCCTTGTCAAAATAAAATTTGTTTCCAGCCACCATGCCTAAAAACAGACAGTTTTTCTCCCATATTGGCAAAAGTCAAAACACAGATTCAATATCCACCTTCACCAACCATGGATGTTTAAACCCCAGAATGACCAGCATTGCATAGTTCAAAGATGCATAACTCACCTTATCATTTTCTGCTGAAATAAAATCATTAATGGAGTTCCCATCCCTGTAAGATAAATAGTGAATCATACGAAATTCACCAGCCGATTTCTTAGGAGCCAAGTCCAGTGGCGAGACCTTAAAACTGCCAAAGATGGGGGCTATCAAAAGGGCCCAGTAGCTTACCTGCCCACCACTCCATCTCCACCAAAGCTTCCAAAAGATCTTCCTTTCCCCATACTGATCACAAGTTCTTACAGACTACTCCAATCCCTCCTACGTTTGATTTAATAGAAAATCCCTTAGAAAATTCATTAATTAATTCCTCTAAAACTACCAAAACAGAAAATCACTAGAGCATGAGACACAACAACTGCAGCTTAATGGGTGGCTGTGCACCCAGGTCCTTCTCTTATCCCCCAAAAGGACCCCCCCCCCCTCGACCCATGAAAATTACCTCTACCTCTCATACTTTGGAATCCTTGAAATGAAGATGGCATCCCACTCAAATCAGCTAAAAACAAAGTTTTATTCACCACATTGACTTCCCACTGGCCATACTGCACCACTGGATGTATACCTACACACTTTGAACAAGTGTGTAAGAATCTACATGCCACCCACAAGCGCCTCCCTGAATTAAAGGCCCAACACACCCCTGTCCCTTTTCCTCTTACCTTATTCCATCTGCTAACTGTAACAAAGCTATCCATCATAGTGGTCAGCCAATGCAGGGACTGATCAAACACTTTCTGCTTACAAAACCTCTGATTGTACCATAACCAAGTGTTACCAGCCCAGAGCTATTGCACCTCTCAGATCATAACAAATATGCCAAAAGCGGAAAGGCCAAGACACTATCTTTCTCCAACCAAATCACCATATAGTACACAAAGCCCAACACCCAATTTTCCCAAAGTTTTCAGTTGTAATCTGCCCGCTCTCCTTTGCCCCAGGGCCACTAAAGCTGCCAGAAGATCTTTGCTGTTTGCAGTTTGTGACTCCAACAAATTCTAAACCCTCTCCATATAAATTAAATCAAAGATATTAAAGTACTCTCCCTTCCACATCTTTTCTTTAACCGAGGAAGTTATATGAGGGGTCAAAAATACTGCCCCTTTCCCTTGCCCCATGGCCTGTATAGCTAATCAATCACCAGGTCACAATCTAAAATGTGAATCCACCTCCTGCGAGTGTGAATCTGTACCCTCCATGGACGATGCCAAATTACCTCTGCACAAACCTGTACTACACACACACATCAGTAACAGCCTCACCTACAACCTGCCCCCCTCAGCAAATCTATGTTGGCCTCCCAAGCCACTTGCAGGTTCCCTAGCCTCCTGATGTGACCCATCGCCACATACACCAAAACTATTCCCCCTTGCCCTAAGTCTGACATGCCTATAGGAACTTCCAACAACATGTCATTACTTGCAGGTGCAGCATGCACTGATCTAATAACTGAATCCTCCACTGTGACCACTTCTCTCAACAGACATGCTCTCTTCCCTATGGTCACCTCCTTGCCCCTTACTGCTTGCATTCTCCTCTTCCAACTGGAGTCACCCTGTTCTTCAGGCACCAGACTCTCACTGCTAGGCAAATCCTGAAACAGGTCTTCCCATTGTGAAATGATAACTGCCCATCTATGTCACAAAGTCTGCACCTCCGCCATCTGCTCCAGAAAGCACCTAATAGTCGACTAAAACAAATGATGTGACCTATCAACAGAAAAAATAAATAACAGTAATTAGCCATCCGAAAGTGAAATCAATAATACTAACCACAAAAAAAGAACAAGCAGTGATCCTTGTAATGAGCCCCCCTGTCCCAATATTTCCTGCTCTTTTAAGAGCATATGAAATGTGTCCCAACTTCCCTTGCCACCCTAGCTATGCTGCCGTCTTGTCAATGTTAACCCCTTTCCTTTATATTTCTCCTCACCTATATTTTGTTTTAATTATTTTTCACTTTTTCTTTTCTTTTTGAACTCCCCCCTCCCACCAGTGCATCTACCCCCTCTGCATACCTCTCAACCTCTTAAATCAAAAAATCTGGACAAAGCCATAAATAATGGGGAAACAAATGACCAAACTAGGGACAATGTTAAGTATCACTCCTACAAACTTAGAAAGCTAATAGAATCGCACATTTTGCTTTAGCATGGATTTTATGAAGGGTATTAAGCCCAAAACTCAAATGTCTGGTATTATTTCCTGGGTGCAATCTTAAATGGTTTGTCAATGATTTACCAAAAAAACACAATTTATGAAAACATGAACTAAACTCTGAGGCAAAAATCTGCACATTCTGCTTAAATATGTACCAGTGAGAACTATGCTCACCCTGTCATTTACCACGCTATTCGCATGTGAGACCAACAGTCATTCCTGCCTGCCCTTTCTACATTTACCTCTCAACGTCTTAGCACAAACAACCTGGACAAAGACAAAATTAATGGGAGGACAAGGGCCCAAAAGTAGGGACAAATTATAAATACTGCTCTCATAATCTTAGAAAGTTGCTTGAATAACCGCGTTTGTACTACCATGTATTTTGCAAAGGATATAAAATCTGAAAATCAAGTCTCTAACATTATTTAGGGATTTCAGTCTTAAATGATTTTCCAGACTTACCCCTCTTCAGAAAGCTGTATTTTTATGAGTAACAAGTCAAATTATGAGGAAATCCTACAAAACATCTGGACATTCTGTGAAAAGCTGTACTGTTGCAAGGTAAAGCCCCGTTCCACTGATGGTTACTGCTGCACCACACAAGCACAGTGGCTGCCATTACGCTACTTTGTTCAGAGCATGGAAAAAGAAATCGCAGTTTCAGCTGGGGAGAATATATCAAAACAGCCACAGCATAGTGAGAAAGCAGCAATATAACACTGAAAATGTGATATTAAAAGGAGTGCATGATTTGAGCCACCTATAGATTTACAGAGAGAACTGAAGTATTAATTCCAAACTTGGTCAAGCATCAGGAAACCCATCATTGAGCTCCTCTCCAAAGAAACTACCTAAACCACCCACCAATAATATAGCCACTCCCAATGACACTTACGTCCCTAGCTTTACCTAAAGCCCTCAGACCCTTGTCAAATGTGGTAACATTTATCCTCTTTTGTTCATCTTTTATCTTTTTTTTGTTAACAGACCCCAGCCAAAACAACAGTAGCCCATCATCTATCCATGGGCTACCTGCCATTGCTAAAAGCCATCACACACACACACACACACACACACACACACACACACACACACACACACACACACACACACACACACACGCACACGCACACATGCACACACGCACATGCACACACGCACACACGCACACACACACACGCACATGCATACACACACACACACACACACACACACACACACACGCACACACACATATACACACACACAGTCATAATACATTATCTGAAAGACAACAAAAAAACTCTTCACCGGCAGCCAAAGGGCTCACTGACTGTGTTATGCTGGCTGTTCAGGAACTCTGAGTTGTTCATTGATTGAAAATAAGTATTTTCATTTTTTCGTGGTGGGAGTACCTGGTTGTTATCATCACATTATCTGAAAGCTTAGCAGTGAGAAAGCAGAAAAAAAAACACAGACCCAACCAAGCATATACTAACCCTTTCACACCCAGCTTTACCCACCTCCTACAGCCACAAAACTATTAATCCAAGGTCTATCTGACCACACCAGTACCTACAGGTCATCTTAGACATATGTCTGCCTTGTAGTAAGATCACATCTAAATCTGATCCCTATTTCAACTATACACACATGAAAAACATTAAACCCCAACCTACACCTACCTCACATCCTCCAGACTTTCCTTTATTACATTAATCCTTTATTTCCCAAGCTTTGCCCAGCCCCTTCTTTTCATCCCATCCTTAACATCCTTGCCCGCCCTCCCAACCAATTCCTACCCCCATCTTTTTCTGCCTAACCTGTAACTACTGAATGTGTCTCTGGACAAACTGGTTTGTTCCCAAACCTCATTTATAAAAATCTACTCTTTTCTCCCTACAGTAATTTCAATGTGATAACAATTTCCTTCTTAACATCTTCTCTATACACGTCCTTATTTCAGATGAAGTGCTTAGAAATAAAATATAAAATGGAGATTAATTCTTCCATTCACTTTAACTTTTACTCCATCAGGATTAAAGTAAAGACCACCTTAATTAAAATGAATACATTTCCAAAACTTTTTGTTTCTGTAATAGCCTGAATCTACTGCATGATGCTGGATTTCTTAAAATTGGAAGACAATATAATTTGGAATATTTTATGGCAAAATATATTTCTAGGGTTAAACTCAATAAGCTTTCAGGCATCAAAGTGAAAGCACAACATAAGCTCCTAAACCATATACTTTTCTGCAGATTTTATGGTTACATTTTTCTTAATGCATGATCATCTTACTTCATGAAGAAATATTCCATTGAGGATCATTGAACAAAGGTACTGTTTCATACAGTTGTAGTATTCCACAGATCTATCACCATTTTAAATAGATCCAATAGTTTTTTTTCCACAAATGTCCTTCCTTCATTACTAAAATTCTTGATCATAAGTATATAAAACCTTATGAAGAAACTGAATCTGTTCAGTGATTTCACCTGCTAAAACATCTTACAAATGACACTAATATAGGTACACATAGTATTCTATTAAACATATTAATCTTTCTGATGAACCATGATCATCTCCTGCATCATTTGAGACCACAGGGTGTATTAATCCTGAAGTCAACATCAAAGGGATCTTTGGAAACTCCAAAATGCTCACTTTTATATTTACATCTAATTAAACTAGAGATTTTGTAATATGCAGAACAATATAGCTATGTTACTAACAAATGTTTTCTCTTTTTGTCTTAGTTATCCCAAACGGACATGACATGTCATTTTTTGTACAATCCAGTTTTACATTCTTCTTAATAGTCAGATTTGCACATTTCTCATTACTAGTCTACACACTTGGATGAGATCAATGCTCATTCTGTATACCACTGTAACTAGAAGCACTACCACCATCATTAACATTCTCCCATTTTTTTTAAACTGGGGTCTGGGTGTTGCATCATTTGTCACCACCTTTCTGGATTTAGTACTGCTATCCTTCATTGACAGTCATGCCTGATTGTAGTCTGTTTATCTCTTTGCTAGACATCCGTGTTTCGTTTTACCTTCGTCTTGACTCCCCCAAACCTTATCTTCCTCTTTCCTGTATATGTGCTTAAACCAATGTAATCTGTTCTTTTTTGCCTTCCTGCAATTGGAGCTAGCTGGGTTTCTCTTCCGATGTCTTTCTTCATTTGTCCCAAAGTGTGCATCCTAACACCAGTCTCGTCTCATCACCTTTTGTTCTGTCAGCTGCTCTGCCTTCACTGCCCAGATTTCTGCATCTTACATTAGATATGCGTGGCATACAGCTGTACAGGTAAAGAGGCAGTGTCTAGTCTATAACAGTGGGCCATGAGATTCAGGTTAGCGTTTCCTTTTTTGTGAAAAAACACATACCTGGCTGGGGATTCAATCAACTCTTTGTAGGCTTAGCTGGAAGCCTACATGGAGTTTATGTGTTTGCTCAGTTAGCAGCAGAGCTTACCGCGTATGTATGCAACATGCCACATTTAAATGTAAACAAGCATGGTTTCATGACTAGTAACAATGTTGCAGTCATGTAAACATGTTTATCTATGGGCAAACTAGGTCTGCATGATTGCGCAGAATGCCACATTGATTACAAGAGTTATTAATAAAGCAATGTATATAGTTCCAACACACTACATGAAAGTGTATATATTGCAGAGTATTGTGGAAACCTATCAGGCATACTGAATAAAAGTTGTGCAAATGAGCAGTAACGAAACATAGAATGCATTATAAATAAATAAGGGAAGTGTGTGTGTTGTAAAGGGACACACAGATGAATTCTAGGAATGAACACAGGGGAAGAGAACAGGTGAAAGATGGTAATTTACAGCAGATTCAATGAAGACAGTTGTAACATGAACACTAATCACATATCAACATGATACAGTGCTGACTGCACAGTTATTGCATTTTATATGACTGTCACACAAAGTGACATATCAGTGGAGTGGATACTTTGTGATATAAGTTTCCTGATGGTATATACACTAGGAATTATGTGCATATTGTGAAGCTGTGCAGAATGAATTGCCTGAATATGAATGTAATGTCAGCAGAGATCTTAACCAAGTGGGACACATAGTAACAGGCCTATGGACAACAGTAGACAGAAGAATGTACAATCAGGGATAATATCAGAATAATTCCACCAGTAATCCCATGTCTTCCACATAACATATGTCATTGTGAGTAATCATAGATGGTTCTTCAAGAGTACACATGTGCAACTATTTTGATTCATCAGCAATCTCTGAGGGGAATCAAGCATGCCTCACTCAAAATGTAGCATCTGCTGGGGGTGATCAGAGGGACAATGTTACACCTGTATTAGAACTAACAAGCAACCCTGGCTAGTTAACAGGTGTGCATACCACTTGGTCTACTCATAGGAGTGCGTTGTCCATGTCATAATTATCTTGTGCAATTGATCATAATGGAACTAATTCTCCCATGAGTTTCCTTTATCTAACGTGTCCCCATGGCTGTGGCATCAAACCTTTGTATGTGTTGATACTGTATGCATTATATCAATACCACACTTGGATTCAATAATTGTCCACAATTTGCAGTCCTCCACAAAGCTGGAAACTGACACTTAAATAATGGACTAGAAAGGGTCTAGCACAGAGCCCTGAGGTATTGACCTGGTCACTGGACTCTAGATAGGGGTGACTTCACACACAGCAACATATTTCTCTGTTATGTATGTGTTCCAATTATCTACACATTTGGTGATGTAGGTGTTTATGGCCACTTGTGGCAGTCTCTCTGTAATACCCAACTGTTGATTTGAGTCAACTGCCTTGGCCAGATCAAGTTACACAGGATGATATTGTTGTCATCATGCATTCCCTTGTTAATCTTCTTGAAGACAGTGAACAGATGTAACAGACATGATGTACGCTAAACAAATCAAACATGGGTTTAGTACACAGTTGGGATATTACCTGTGTCCCTTTAGAGAAACTCCATGATGACTCCTTGGCCTACCTCACACATGAAGAGAGTCAGAATGTGTATATAACTCCATTCATCAAGTGATTGTTTCCCTGAGTTAGAATGATGCATTTTGCTGTACACACTTCTATGGGAACATAGGCTATATGAAGGCTGTACTGACATATGGATCCAACTGTGTCTGGTAGGCCAGGTTTAAGTCACACTACAGGTGACTGGTGACATTATCAGAAAACATTGCTTCTGTTTTATTAACCATGGAGAGTGCACAGATGTGCTGCCCTGCTGAGGAAAAAAACTGAATAAAGTTTGCATGTATACTTTGGCTGATGGACAGGGGTGAAATGGTAGTGACATGTGAGATAAGCTGTCATCTAGCAGGTTGTTTATGTCCTTTGGGTGGGTATGTCTGCTGACATCCACACACAGATCTGTGCATAGTTGTGTATTCCACTTAACATTTTATTTATTTATTTATTTTATTTATTTATTTAACATTTGTTGACTGGGAAAGCCTGACTAGGACAGAGCCTATTTTCAACAGAGGCCTGAGGAGAAATGCTCCAGACATGTCTTTGGAATCTGGGAGGAAATTGGAACACCCAGAGGAAACCCTTGAAAACACATGGAGGACATGCAAACTCTGCACAGATATTTGAACCAGAGAACCTCTTGCTGTGAGGTGACAGTGTTAATAGCTGCACCACTGAGCCATCCAATATAGGTATTGGAATAAATAATTTGTGACAAGACCTCCATACAGCCTTGGCCATTCATCACATTCCAGACATACAACATACCAATGTCATATACTTTCATCACTTGCACAGTATATACCTATATGTGTTTCACAGGCAAGCTGTGTTTAAGGTGTTTGGTTATCATATCAGGATTCTGTGTCTCTGCTCGACAGTGACACAGGAAAATAACTTTTTTGGGTGGCGTAAGCCAGGGAACCTTGTTGGCTAGGCTTACATAGGCCCTTGGGCCGATAACCTAGTACCTACCTATGAACCTATGAACACATCAGAGATCAGTAGTTTCTGGCTCATGCAGAACATTTCCTGACACAAATGCAAATAGTCACACAAAGGTGCTGCTGACCACCTCAGTAATCCTTGGTTGTAGCAACACAACTGCACATACAATGAATTCCACAAGGCTGCAATTGCATCCTAACATGTGATACATTGGTTGTGTATTTCACAGTATAACAACCATGTGTATGAGACAAGACTTATTTGACCATGTAACCAATATCAATTGATATTGATGTCAGTCACAGAACATTTAATGATGGCATGTATTCACATGCACATGTGTGCCAAACTACAAGTGTCACCGTGATGGCAGAATGTGAGCTGTGTAGATGTTTTATCTGCTCCACTAAGATAACACATGTATTAATATGACAACAGTATACATGACAGTGTATCATACCATGTCAACAGTTCTCAGGAGACATATTGCTACAGCTGTTGCATAACGAGCATGTACTGCAATGGCATCAATGGCCATATATACATTAGCTCACATCACACATTTTGAGACCCTTTTGCAGCCATACTGTACATCCACACCTCAATATAGCACATGTCAATGAAACAAACCTTGACATGTCAACCATTCATAGGGCCATAGGACATTATTAAACTAATCACCAACATCACATGAAATCCTAACCATTGTTATACCCTGTAAAAAATCCCTATATCTATATTATAGAAGATAGTAAGCCTATTGTATGTGTATACTTGTTTGATTGCATTACATCCTGCCATATGAGACATCTGCTCCACATCATGACAGAATTAACAATCACACATGCAGTGGTCTGGACATGGCTTGCAGAGGCTTATGGAAGGACACTGCTTCATGATGTGCGTATGCATTTTTTACATGACGGCATTCTCTACTTCTTTGCAGAAAGGATGTCATGTGGCCAGCGGAGAAAGTTAGAAGGTGGATGAATGGGGCTATTTGAAAGGTTTTCCAAGTGATAGTGCAGTGAAGAATGATTCCAAAGATCATACAATGGCCATAACATACCACCAACCATACACAAGCACACACAGCAGTAGACTGGGCCTGAGTTTAATATTACACCTGTGTAGGTATAGAGTATGAATGCCATGCAATGTCACAGTAACAACACCACATATGTCTGACAGTAACAGTGTCACTTTATGCAGTATGACAGCATCATTGTATGTGGAGGAGAACAAGTTGGGAGGAGTGTAAGACATGGATGTGGAGTTACATCACTATGTGATATTGTCTCAAAGTTATAAGTCTATGTACAGACATGCAAGTTGCTTGCTGTCAGATTAGAACCCCTATACATGTATGTAAAGTAGTTTGTAAACACAGTAGTTAATGTTACTGCCACAGCACAGGTTTGTCTTGAATGCTGTCAGAATGCATATTATACAGAATGACATAATCAATGTATGCTACAACGAGATGTTCGGAGTAGGGTTTGACATAGCTGTGGATTCACATATCATTCTAAAATATCACCATAGTGAATGTTGACGGCACACACAGTTGACTATAGTGAGAATAGAATCCCTATCTAACCATTTACAAAGTACAGTACTTAACACAAGTTCCACAGCACAATTCTGGCCTCTTGAGTGTCCAACAACACTTTATAGCTGCTGACATCAGCAGTGTCTGGTGAGAAGAAGATGATAATAGCAGTGTCTGACATATTGGTATACAATGGTCTTATGACTGTCAGCCAACTGAACAAAAACACCCACACATACACACACACACACACACACACACACACACACACACACACACACACACACACACACACAAACACACTGACCTCAGTGAGAACAGAACCCCATTCTAACTAAGGTGCACCAACTAGGGAGTATTTGAAGCAACCACCACAGTACAAGTCTGGCTTTCATAGTGTCCAACACTTTATAGCTGATGAGATCAACAGTGTCTGGTGAGAAGAAGATGGTAATAGCACTGTCTGATATACTGGTATAAAATGCACTCTTGAATGTCAACCACAAACATAGACAGACATACCAACTGACCTCAGTGAGAAGAGAAACCTCACTTACCTATTTACACAGAATAGTACTTAACACAAGTGCCATGGCACAAGTCTGACTTTTACAATACTGCAAGACAATCTATAGTGGATTACATAAGCATTGGATGTTTAGAAAAGGATGTCAGTAGGCCCGTCTGAAATGCATGGCTAGCCATGTACAACTGTCAAGATATTAAAGATCTGCGTGTTGCCAGATTGATGATTAGGCAAATTGTAATATTTGCTGTTGTGTTTCCAATGTGTAAAAAGACAGCTTTGCAAACTATATGCAGACAGCTGTCCACATTACTACAAGTACTGGCAAATCTGAGTATGGATTGTAAGTATAAACATGTATGTTGTATATAAGAAACCATTTTTTATTTATTCCTGTAGTGTAGTAGATGTATTTGGAAACAAGTACTGAGACACCAACCTTTAAGTGCATGGGTGCAAGTAGCACATGGGTACAGTGTAAATATGTGTTCTTTCCTTAAAATGTGCCTTCCCTTTGTTTGTGTTTTTACATGTACTTTCATGGGATGAAGACTAAAAGGGCAGTAAACATCAGTAATGCATACTATTGTGCACTTTCCCAAACCACACAGCTGAGCAGCTGGTTTGCACAATTGATGGCAAAGTCTTTGCCCATGCAAAATACACATTTATACTGCTTTCCCCATTTGTGCATAGTTAAGTTGCAAGCAAAGATGAGCCTATGTTTCATTGATAAAATTATGAGAGTTCTACTGGTTTGCTTACCTCCGTGCATGACATGAACACAGTCTGAGCAGACCATATATGCTTTATTGAATCTGCTCCATCAAGTATAATTCATGCATCCAGTGATATCTGTGGGCTATGCTGTGTGAGGTATGAACTACTGTCACTGTTAATCAAGTATTTCTTTCCCAACTTTACATAATTTTTTATTATTATTTTGGAACAATTACTCATATTATTATTTCCAAATGTCAAGCCTGAGTGCTTACTGACTCCTCTTCAGTGATGTTGTAAGCATCACATAAGTAATAATCACATTTTTAACAGTTTTGCACAATACATTCTAGTGACGTGATGTGCCTAGGTATGCATGTACTGAATATCCTGAAGTGTCACTTTAGTATTTAACATGAATTCACACCTTGCTATTGAATGAAAATGTATCATGCTGATTTATTATTATTATTATTATTATTATTATTATTATTATTATTATTATTATACAATGTTTTCTCAGTATAAAGTATCTTTTTTTCTGTTGAGGTACTGCATATCAAATCATTTTATTTTATTTTGTCACACAATAATTTCTGTCCTCAAAGAGGAAAAAATATCATTAGTGCAGCAGTGAGGGTGAAGTGGCAGAAGGTTTTAACATAGCAGGCTACTCATTTTAATCTGTAATTTTCTCAATTCTGTCTTTCCATGAAAATGTGCATTACTACTTTGAAGTTCTAGGTAACTTTCAGCTGTAACAATGGTAATGCATAGAGCATACATGTTAATGGCAGAAATCATATGTTATGACATAGTGATTTCATTCCACAGTTCCATGAGGTTTTAAACAGTACCATTACAGTAATGAAATGCATAGAATTGAAAATTGTCCTAACCCCACCCCCTATTTTTAATAACTTATTCCATTTTGAGTTAAATATTGACCTGTGTTTGTGAAGATCAAGTTGCAAGTAAATGAAATGTCTCATTTGTTCACAGCAGGTCAAGGTCAAATGTGCCATTCATATCTCCTAAAGATAGGATATGTTGTAATTCAAGTGATTTTAATAAAGGGCTGTTGAGAGCTGGATGATGGGTTGCTCTGATGTTATGCCCTACTTGATGGAGGTGATCCTGCAGGCACTGATTGGACAGTGTTGTGAGAATGTGATGGAGACCTCAAATGAGAGGTTCTGCTAGGTGTAGTTGAATGTTGATGTGGCTTGCATGAATTCTGCTGTACTTGTTCCCTCTGAGTAATTAAGTACTTTCTTGAGAAGTACTTGTAGACTCTTGTGATGTGCCCCATGTGTCTATATAGCATCATGTCCTTTTCCCTTCCAAGACTGACTCCTGCTTGAGGTCTGGTAAGTCATAGCTAGTGTATGAATGAAGTTGGACAACATTTCTTGATGTACCACCATACTATACATCACTGTGATCATGGAATTATTCTTCCTCTGTGCCATTTCCAAGTAGTAATGGAAATCCTCATACATGCCCTGGTAGAATCTTACCATTTTGAGCTGACTGTCCATGGCAGTGCAGTGCTCTGAGCCCTAAAAATGTCACAGTTTATGTTGGGCAGCCAATACTTTACATGTTTCCTGGTGTAGCTGCAATAAATTCCTGTGACTACTTACCTTTGTAGAGGTGTCACTATGGGCACTGTTACCTCTGAATGTCTGCCATCATCCTGCAAGTGTCAGTATGGGATTGGAGATAATGAAGTTGAGGTGCATGGGTTTTCCTCCTGCACAAGCATGAGTGTAATATCAGCATGTACTTGACTTTGTAATGCACTGTCACTTCCAGCAGAGTTATTAACTTGTTAGTTGTGAGATTCTGCTATTAAACTTGGATACTGTGCGCCACTTTCCTCAAGCTGCCTCATATCTGCTGTTGATGTGCTCCAAATTTATTAGTGTAGTGGGATTGATTGTTTCCACTGCTGACCTTGTAATAAATGATTTTGAAACATTACTATATTGTATGTTTATTAAGGAGGTTTGGGGACACTTACAAGGCACACTGCCTTCATTGTCATTTTGTGCAGATGTGGAAGGTTAACCTATTCATAGTAATCATCAAGTGTTTAATGTAATCATTCTGAGTCAGCATTCAATTCTCTATGTAAATATGTGTTACTATTTTTAATCCAACCTTCCTGTGCAGACAAGTGGTACTGCTGCAGATGTTGGTAACAGCCACTGTTGACATCACCTCTGATTATTCCAGTGTCATTATCTTCTGAGTTATAAGTCATCCCATTGGATGGAAAGGAGGTATTCTTCATATGGAGTAAATGGAGTAATTGTTGGAGGCCCCAGGATGGGTAATTCCATTCTGCCACCCCTTGCTTATAGTACATCTTTCCATAGCATTCATCATCTTCTTGCATTGTGTTAATGTGTGGGTTCTTCAAGCAAAGGCATTAATGTCCAAGACAGCTTGATTCTAGGATTTGATCTTGCCTACTTGTTTGGGCTACCCCTTTATCAAACAGATGTTTACAATATGTGTTAAGGACTGCTGTGATATTGTGGTTTTCCTCATTGTTGAAGTTGTCCTTTCTCTGCTTTGATTCCTTATTCTCCATGATTACTGCACAGGAAAAAAATACCACAATAATGCACAAAATCTTTTGATGCAATCATCTGTTAAATAACACAGCAATGAAAGTGTGCCCGCCATTCTCCTATAAAAGTTAGATAACACAAAGTCTATTACTATATACACATTCAAAATCTCAGACCAGCCAAGTAAACTTGTGCTACACTGATGTCTGCAGTCTTAGAAATACATTCAGAACAGTAAAGCAATCACTTTATTAACATATCTGTCTTTCCCCTAGCCCCTACAATTGCCATGTTTTCATAACACTGTAATTTTTTATTCTTCAATGACACTCAAAATCTCCAAGTAAAGCATGTGTATTTTCAGTCAACAACACATCCTTACCACTTCAGTACTTCAAAATTAAAACACATATGTATGCACAATCACTAAACAACATGAAAGTAATTGATTTTCTCAGTCATTCTAATCATTCCCACTGCTGCTGTAATGAATTTCCTCTTACAAATGACAGCTTTTCACTATTCACTAAAACCGTTGTAATTTCTTTAAGAAATTGTGCCAGGTGATGTTAGATGGCACAATTTTATCATTCTGAAGTGTTTCATATTAAATTACAATATTTCTGTTACTTTTTTCTAACTTTGAGAAGTCCACAATTTTCTAAGTAATTGGCTGCTTAACATTAGTAATGGCAAGTTACTATGGTAGCATTAAGCTGTTTCCCTTATATTTTTATTTATTTACCTGTTTTGCATGCAAATTGGGCCCTTTTTATCTTTATCTCTATGAATCAAGGTAATACGCAAATGTTTACTTCCAGTTATTCACATAAATCGCTCTGGGCTGATCATGAACCTGGCCTTGGGTTCATGTGAATGCTCTGTGAAAGGCAACACAGTCTACAGCAGTCCTCAGCAGTCTGCAGCATGCCACGCAATGGCATGGATATCCTGAAATATGCTCAAATCTGAATGCATTTAGAATAAACAAAATGGAGTTGTATGCATGACAGTTTGCATAACCATGAAGTGCTATCTCTGCCCATCTAACATAATCTGACAAACTTGTTCACCTGAAACCACTCAACATTTCATAAAAGCTACATAGGAATAAGTAGCTCCACAAAATCTGTCATCACTAAATACTTTCACCCACCGTCTTGTCTACCCAGCTTCTCTCTCTCTGCTATACCAACCTCCATTATAAAAAAACTATTTTGTAGATTTAAACCTTGCACCAATGCCCATGACAACCTTCTAGCAGAATTCCTAGAATTACCAGCTAACTCCATTGTCTATCCCACCAGTATACTCCTTAAAAGATCCATATAGGAGTCCTACATACCCAATATTTGGAATAAAGGTTATATTCTCCCTTTTCACAAAGGCAGAAATAGTACCGACATCTCTAACTTTCAATCCATTGCCATCCTCTCACCAGTTTCTAAGATCCTGGAAAAATGTATTCACAGCCAACTCTTTAACTACCTGCTTCATAGCAAACTCTTTTCTCCCACTCGGCATGGTTTCAGACCAGACCATAGCACAACCACAACTTTTATCTCCTTATTGGACACAGTTAACTGGGCCTGGGACACCAGAAAAATTGCCATATAACTCTTCCTTGATCTCCCATCCTCTTCTTCTCACTAAACTCTCCAACTTAGGCATCTCTCCCCTACCCTAAACTGGTTCTCTAACTACCTCTCAGACAGACAACAGACAACCAAGTGGCAACAGTCTTTCTCTCCCTTCTGTAGAACAACCACAGGTGTTTCCCAAGGCTCCATACCTGGGCCCCTTCTTTTCAGCATTTTTATCAATAATTTTCACTCTACTCTTAGCCAAGGTACAGTCATTGAATACGCTGATGATTCTATCATCATCTGTTCAGCCAATTCCACACCAGAACTACAGACACTCATCTAAAATGCACTTATCTCTACAAAAACCTGGGTGAACAATAATCATCTCACCCTAAACCTCCCAAAAACTAAACTCATGTCACTTATGCCTAAAAAACACCTCCCTAAACAAGGGCAAATTCTCTATTCACTCTAAATACAACACCATCATCGAGGTTGTCCCAAACCCAAAACTACTTAGTGTTATCTTAGACAAGAAACTTACATTTGACCTCCACATTCATAACAATATCAAAAAAACACATAAAAAACTGGGCATGCTTTACAGATACAAATACTTCCTTAATTATTTCACTAAATTATCCCTAGCCTGGCCCTTTCTGCTACCATTTCTTCTTTATGGTGCTCTCTCTTCAACAATATCTTCAAATCTAAACTTGTCTCATGTTATAATAAAATTGCAAAATCTGTTACCAGTACTAAATATTCATCACATCATTGAATATCTTTAAAATCCCTAATTTGGCTAGAACTCCCTCGTTATCTTATATATTTACAACTAACCACCCCCTATATATTCATATTCAAGCCAACAAATTGCCCAGCCCTCTTTTCTTTCCTTACCGTATACTATCCTAACAGAACTCTTCGATCTGAAAATCAGTTGGTTCTGAATGTTGAAAAACCTAACCTTTCTGCTGATTAGATGGTCTCCTCCTTTACAATTGCTAAACAATGAACACTCTCCCTCCATCATTCAGAACTACTAGCAATGCAGCCCTCATTAAAAAATCTGTAAAACAACACCTTTCCTGTCTATGGCAATGCACATGCACCAGAACTGCACATCCCAAAACCTGACAATATCCCATCCCTCCACTATCTTCTACTCTGCTATAACTCTTTCTCCTTATATTTACCTATAACTGTAGGAATGTTACTAACTATTATATGTGCTTACATATATTTTAATCCAAAGACTTGATAAGTATAAATTATTCACACTATTATTGCAACACGACTAACCCAACTATCCTAACTTCCTAACTCTTGTTCTGTTATTATAGTACACATCTCTGCATCCTTCATGTTGTTAGTTAATAAATTACCAGGATTCTACCTTGCTCACTCTGTCCACCACCACAGCTCATGTTAAACAAATATGGCTACTTACTAATCTAAGAGTTGAATGTATAGTACTCTGTCTTGCACTGTATAGTTCTATAGTGAAATGTACAAATATGTGTTCTGCATGTATGTATTCATTGTTAATGTGATTACGGAGCTTTCTCCCTGGACCTCCACTGAAAATGGGCTCATTTTGTCCCAATGGACTAGCCCAGTAAACAAATACATATAAATAAATAAATACATGTATTTCTGCCCCCAAAAAGAAATAAATAAAAATGCTGCTGCTCTAGTGCCTGAATAAATGAAATTCAGATGTAATACTCCAAAATAGTTATCCTAGCAATGCCCAGGAACTGTAAGTAATATAAAAAAAATTATGATTGCATGCTTCTTTATGTATTCTATAGTTCTGAAAAAGGTCTGTGGAGATCAGTGTTCAACCCTGGAAAACAAATATAATACCACTTCCTTGCAAGCTATAGGTCCCCCTGTATAACACAGGAAACCCATACCATGTATTTAAACTTATTAGAAACACTAACCATCCAACCCAATATCATATTCATGGGTAACTTTAATTACCCCACTATTAACTGGGAATCCTTTACAACATCAAACTTACATGCACAGAAATTCCTGGATTTTGTAAATAAACTCCATGGACCACATAGTCAATACACCAACCAGGGGTGCAACTGTACTGGATCTGGTCTTCACTAATATGGGAGACTGCTGGACAACCTCCTACCATAATGCCTTCCCTGGCAAGATCAGACCACAAAATGGTCTCCTTTGAAGTAAAAATAAAACCTGGATGCCCAGCTTAACCTGGAATATTCATGAACTATTCCAAGGCTAACCTCCTGCTATTAAGTGAGAATCTGGCAAAATTTCAAGCTCCCATAAATCTGTGAACACTTCTGCTTATGCAATACTGTTCACAGAAACCCTGTACAAGCATGTTAATAGCTGCATAGAGGCAGCTGTACTGACTAGGAAGTGCAGAACTATCTCAAAACACAAGCCACCCTGGTGGAATCACAAAATCAATCAGCTGTATAACAGGAGGAAGAAAATTGTGGCAAAAAATAGGAGGTGCAGCACCCAGCAGGATAAAGGCAGTCTCATCAAACTAAACAAAAAACACAGAGGACAAAGAAAGTCTACCAAAGCCAGATTTGAGGTAAGTTTGGCCTCCCAGGCCAAGGACAACCACAAAGCTTTCTTTAGCTATGTCTGCAACCTGAAAGGCAATACATAGTTTTGTGCAGAGTTCATTATAAATGGAGCCATCGATACTGAGCCAGAAGCTATAGCGAACCGCCTGGCTGATAAATTCATCTGCAACTTTACTCCACTCTCCCCCTCAAGCTTCCCTCAGGAAATATCATCAAGTATGAATCCCCCTGCTATCACTAGGGAACAGGTCCTTAATGCTCTCTCTAAGACCAAGAACACGGCATCAATGGGTCAAGACAATATCCCAGGATGTCTTCTAAATAGCATGAAACATGGCCTATCAGGGCCTCTGGAATTACTATTTAACTGTAGCCTCTAAACAGGCGTTGTGCCTCATGAATAGAGAAAGGCAACAGTCATCCCTCTGCACAAAGGTGGGCCATCTGCGGACCCTGAAAACTACAGACCCATAAGTCTCATTAGCCTTATATGTAAAGCCATGGAAAGAATTATCATGGAGATGATCCATAGAGATATAGTAAACCTCCAGACACTGGACCCAAAACAGTTTGGTTTTGTCAATGGCAGATCATTTCTACTTAGCCTGGTGGACTTCTTTGAGAAGGTCACCAAAGCAATGGATGAGGGCAAAATCATTTACACTGCCTACCTTGACCTGGCCAATGGATTTGACACAATATCTTACTCTGGCATTGTTAACAAACTTAGGAGGTTAGGGACAAACCCATATGTCACCCAGTGAATATCCAACTTGCTCACAGGCAGGACCCAGGAAGTTATAATTGGGGTATCCACCTCTACAAAGAATCCAGTCACAAGTGGAGTCCCTTAGGGATCAGTACTTGCACCGCTCCTTTTTGCCATTTACTTTTCAAAAGTCAAGGCCAATGTCAGTGGTCTCTGGCTAACTAAATTTGAAGATGATTGCAAATGTGGAGCTGTCATTGAATCTCACACTGAAAAAAATGTTCTACAGGCTGGATTGACACAGACAAACAACTGGTGTTAGAGCCGTGGACTAAAACTAAATGCCAATAAATGCATAATAGTATCCTTTCGGAAGTCATCCATCCCTGGTAACTATCATATTGACAACACAGCCTTAGAGTTGACCCAGTAATCAGGGACTTACTAGGGACACACACTGATAGTAATCTAGCCTTTGATTATCACGTGTCTACAGTAGTAAGGAAATCATTCTATGTTGCGCAACTTATAAACAAAGGTATGGCATCTAAGTCCAAGGAAGTCATTGTTCCACTGTATTCAGCATTCATTATACCTATCATTGAGTACAATGCCCCCTTTGGTATGTACCTAACCAAGCATATCCAACAATTGGAACATCCACAGAGGTTCCTCACTAAAAGAATATCGGGAGTAAGTAATATGTCCTATGCAGACTGCCTCATGGCCTTATCCCTGTATTCTGTCTCCTACAAGCTTTTAAGGGGAGATCTACACCTGGTATACAGGGCATTTTCAGACCCCACTCTGATGGACCTCCTGTATATCCAGAGAACAGCACAAGAGTTACCCATTCTAAAGATGTAAACCTTGCTTGTGATATAAATAGGACCTGCTAGAGAGATAAGTATGTATCCCAGAGACTAACTCATAGGTAGGTAGGTACTAGGCTATCGGCCCAAGGGCCTAAGTAAGCCTAGCCAACAAGGTTCCTTGGCTTATGCCACCCAAGAAAGTTAATTTCCTGTGCCCCTGTCGAACAGAGCCACAGAAGTGATCCCCAGGGTGTATTTCCTATTTCCCATCCACTCATAAAGATTTTTCTTGAAGAGTGCTTATGAGGAACTTTGCTTGAGAGAGTATAGGAAGTCTCTGGGACAGGAATCTATCCCTCCAGCATGTCCTGTTTATTGTGATGACAAGGTTTAGGTCCCTAGAGCATGTAGCTCGGAGGGATTGGGATTTCTTTAGGTGCAGCATGTCCAACAGCTCTGGGTTTAACATAGCTTTAATATATTAGGCAGAGATTTTCTCAGAGTAGACAATATGCTACAGAGTAAAGCTGGAGTTTTTTGAGATGGTCAGTGTAGGGCATCTGTTTGAGGCCAATGATCCTCTTTGTGAGGTACTTCTGTGGCATTTCCAGCTGCTGCAGATGTCTTGTGAGGTACATTCCAAAAGGTGCATTGTACTCTATAATGGGTCTAATGAGTGCAGAGTAGAGGGGAACAATGACCTCTTTTGTCCTGGATGAGAAACCCTTTTGTGATGAGCTGTGCCACATAAAAGGGTTTCCTGACTACTGTGGCGATGTGATTATCAAAGGAGAGAATACTGTCCACCTGGGTCCCAAGGTCTCTTATCGCACATTTGGCATTAAGTAGACTGCCGTTTATGTGGTAGTTCATGGGCACAGAGATTTTACCAAAGGGGATGACAATGCACTTTTTGGCATTGAGCTTGAGGCCATGCCTCTGATACCAGGCATCTGTCTCAGTGAGGCTCTTCTGTAGGATGTCCACATCATTTGGGGACTAGACTATGGCTCCTAGTTTGCAGTCATCTGTGAACATCATTAGCCAGATGCTTTCTGTGTTAGCCTGTACTTCAGAGAATTAGATACCAAGAGAGGTCCCTATCTATGGAAGTCATCTATGGAATAGGCTCCCCATCCATGTGAACCAGAGTTCCTCCCTAGCCAAATTCACGTGCAACTTGGACAATTGGATGGGAAAACAGAAAGTAATTCCTGGTTTGGCAGGTATGGCTCTAATGGACACAGGTAACCTGTAAATGGTTCATCTCCCAGGCCCATGGTTACACTTATCAAGGGTATCAGAACTTTTCAGAGATTTGGGATGCATGGCTAAGCTTAAAAAGGCCCCTGTGGTCGTTAGTCTAGTAAACTCCTATGAACCTATAAACAAACAAGTAAATAAATGCTGTTTTTTTATCCACCATATAAATGAAATGTGAATGTATTCCTTTAAAAAAATATGTATGTGACAAAGCATGGTGATAAAGCAAACATGCCAATACTATCAGTGCCTAGACTAATGCCCCAGCTGTTTAATTGAGTTTGTTTAAGGTGATGTCATAACCGAGAGGGACTGGTTGTAAACTTGTAAACCATAGCCTTGCTCATACTTTCTTCATTCTGGTTCTGGCACTTCAATTGATGTCAGCACCTGTGAAGGTACAAGGCTGTACTTCAGGATAGTCAGACAAAGAGATATTGGTAAAAGTCCACCTTCTTAGGATGTCATATCTGGATAAGATCCAGGCAATCATAAGAGGAACTGAGTGGAAAAAAATTGGCATCTGGTGGGTGTTGAACCTGTCATTCCTGACAGGGATCACCCACTACAACCTATAGTGCCTTCTCTGGTACAATGACATACAGAAGCATATGCCTGACCAGCTGACTGATTGGGTTGACCAGGTTGTGATGAAAAACCCAGAGTTCTAAAGTATTGCTATTATTACTATTATTATTTATCATATTAAACATAGGTAGAAAAAATAAATATAAGAAGGTTGCATAATTGAAGGGATTTGTTAGAAGAAATATTGTGTACTGCAAATATATATCTGTGATGTTATTAAAATAATGGAAAAGAAATTATAAAGATAACTGTGCACTGAAATGCATCTGCATACAAATATATGTGGAATGTTTATGTGACAACATAACTGTATATAAAAACAAGTGTAATATATGTATAAATAAAATAATAGTCTACATTTATGTCTGCAAATCACAGATATACATTTGCATGACTGTATTTACAACTACTTATGCATGTATTTATAGAACATGCAAAAAATGTTTTTCCACATCATTTTATTTAGTATTGCAGTACCTTAAGTAGTAGTTAAATTACATGCAGATAGTTTTTGTAAAGAAATGATTCTATGTGTGTGTGTGTGTGTAGGACAGAAAAATAGTTATTAGTATAATAATTATTATACAAATTAATTTCTTCTGCAATATTAACTACACATACAAGATGGCTGAACTCTCAGGCAGGCTGCACTCCCTAGTTAGAATAAAGGTTGAGAGAGGTTACTGGACATTGCACTGTCAAGTTATTGGCCAGCACATACATTAGTGAGAAATAACCAGCTGTATTACTTTTATATACATTTTTAAGTCAACCCCTTATATTCTTAGAATTCTTAGGCAGAAAACTATCAAGGTTCACACTTTTGTATAGCTAAGGAAATTAAAATTTCCTTGAATTACTTTATTTTCTGTGTCTGAACACCTTCTAGCTAAACATAACTCACAGACTGTTGTATGCAAGGCATATTTTTCTAAAACACCATTTCACCAAAATAGTATCAATTTGTTTATAACTTACAATATAGAGAAATTGGCACAGTATGTTTAAATCTGAATTCTCAAATGCATAGTAATCAAGTACTATAGTGAATGATATTCTTTGCTTATAAATACTAGTCACATGAGTAATATTAATGAAAAAAATGAGAAAGAAAGGTAAACAACAATTGTGTTATGTATTTTCTTTATAGCTGAGGAGTAACTAGTTTACAATAGGTGACAGCATGAAAGGAGAAAGTACAGCTGTGTAAAATCTTACCATAATGGTAGATGTTTTTGCCTTCACTGCTGGAGTATTCATAACATTTAGGATTCCCTGCTGTGGAAGAACATCATCCACCCAGTATACCAAAGATTTCCTCTTGCATTTAAAGGTACACCTGAACATCACTCAAGCACTCCTTGCATAAGACATAAAGGTGATGTTCAGGCCTACCATAGATAGAACTGATTGCCCCAGTAGTAACACCAGTCCAAGCAGCCTAAGATGTAACCTGTACATCCAGGAAGGAAAGGACTAGTGGGATGGAGGGAGTAAGCAAATACTGCAGCAGTGAAGGAAGGACATATATGTCCTTATATTCACTGCTGCAGTATTCTTAACACTTGGGAGAGTGCCAAAGCTCAAGAGGAAACTTGGGAGTGAAAAGGAAAAGAGGAAGAAGAGTCCCCTAAGAAGCCATGGAGAACAGAACTAGCAAAACTGGCCCTAGCTCTAGAGATACTATACAACTTGTAGTGTGTAGTAAGGTATAGTGATTAGTAAGGTATGCACAGAAGACCAGGTAGCTGCTTCAAGAACAGTATTAGTATATAAGCCCTTGAAAAAAAGCACCAGAAGAAGCCAGCACTCTAGTAGAATGAGCCTTGACTGAAGAAGGAAGGCTCTTGACATGAAAGGTGTAACAAAAGGAAATAGCCTTAGAAATCCAGTAAGAAATAGTCTGCCTGGATACAGCTAGACCCAAAGACCTACGATGGAAAGAAACAAATAACTGATCAGATTTTTGAATAGCCTTAGTCTGATCTAAATAAATTCTGAATTGCCTATGCACATCAAAAGTATGCAGGACCCTCTCATTGTCAGACTGCAGAGAGGGGAAAAGTAGGAAGATTAAAAGACTGATTAAGAGAAAGATCATTAACCACCTTAGGCAAGAAAGAGGGATTGGTGCATAAAGACACGCTGCCTTGATGAAAAATCAAAAAAGGAGGACAAGCCATAAGGGCCTGCAACTCAGACACCCATCTGGCAGAAGTAAGAGCTAACAATAGAGCAGTCTTCTAAGAACAATATTGCAAGGAAGGCAAAACAGCAGGCACAAACAGAGCCTGAGTCAACTTCTCTAAAACAAAATTAAGATCCCAGGGAGGTAGAACAGGCTACCTGGGAGGTCTAATATTAAGGACACCTCTGAGAAATTGTTTAAACTCTCATCTAGAAGCAAAAGAAGAAGATATAGACCAACAATCAGAGATGGCTGATAAGTGGGTCTTAATAGAAGAATAGGCAAAAGCAACATTGAGCAACTCACACAATTAAGAGTGACCCAAAGGAACATCCACAGTAAGTTGGTTCAGCATACGAGACAGACACCAAATAGAAAACCTCTTCCATCTGGATAAGTAGAACTTCCTAGAGAAAGTTCCCTGGCCTCCTGCAGGACTTGCAGCATGTCCTCACAATAATGGTGCCTATGAGGAATCAAAGTCCTGTCACCCACTATATCAGTTGAAACATGGACAGGTGGGGATGGATGAGAGATCCCTTGTCTTGTGTCTTGTGTGAGTAGTCCACCCTGTGATGTATCTTGTGATGATTGCCCCTGGCTAGATGTAGAAGTAGAGGGAACCATCACTGTCACAACCAAACGGGAGTCACCAACAAGATTTTGGGAGCATCCTGTTGAATTTTGAGCAGGACATTTGGAATGAGAGGAAGGGGAGGGAATGCCTAAAGAACATCCCATTCCAAGAGAATGAGAGGGCATCCACCTTCCATACCAGAGGACCTGGGGCTCTGGCAGAAAACAGAGGAAGTTATCTGTTCAGAGGGGAGTCAAAAAGATCCACTTGAGGAGTACCCCACTGGTGATTAATGTCCAGAAACAAATCCCCGTGAATCATCCATTTGTGGGACTGAGTTAAGTACCTGCTCAGATTGTCTGTCATAATGTTCTGACTGGAAGAGATATAAACTGCCTGAAGAGTCACTTGAAGATCCCATACCAGAAGTGCCAACTAGCAAAGAAAGTAAGATCTCATTCTTCCCTATTTTTTGATATACCACATCACTGTGGTATTGTCTGTGAAGACCTTGAGAGGCCCAGGAGAGAAAAAGAGGATGAAAGGCCTGAAGGGCAAGAAGAAGAGCTCTCATCTCTTTGACACTGATGTGCTCCCTCTGCTGGCAAAGTGAGCACATCCCCTGTACTTTTAGGGTGCCAAAAGTAGCCCCCCAACCTACATCTGAAGTGTTTTTAAACATTTTATGAGATGAAAGAGGGGGAAGAAAAGGGATCTCTGGGTTAAGAGATAACTGCTGAATCCACCAGTGAAGTTCCTGTCTGAGACAAGGAAGAAGAGGAACTACGAAGTCTAGAGGATATGCATGTTGAAGCCACATTGACTTCAGAAACCACTGAAACTCACTCGTGAAGTTTTGCCAGAGGGAGCACTGGAGTGATAGATGCAATGAAACCCAGAGCTCTCAGAAATTCCCTGGCAGTAATGGAAGCCAGAGGGAGAAGAGTGTGAAAGAAAAAAATCAGAGTTACGGCCTACGGAGGGGCCAGGGATGCAATTGTAGGCACTGCATGAATTCTGCAACCCAGAAAAACATGATCATGAGAAGGAGTCAGAGAAGACTTTCTGAAATGTATTGTGAACCCCAGGCTGTGAAGTAGGGAAATGCCAAAATAAAGATTTTGCAAAAGAGTCTCTGCAGAGGACACCTGAATCAACAGATCAACTAAGTAAGGAAATATCTGGATCATGTGAAGTCTGCAAAAAGTAATCACAGGAGCAAGGCATTTGATGAACACCCATGGGGCAGTAGAAGGGACAAAGAGCAAAGCAGAGAGCTAAAAATGCCAGGAAGAAACAGAGAAATGTAAAAACTTTCTGAAAAGAGGATGGATTGGAAAGTGGAGATAAGCATCCTTGAGATCCAGAGACACCATATAGGCTTGAGGGAGCAGGAGAAGTAGCATCATCTGAAGAGACAACATTTGAAAGGAAGGCACTTTTAAAAAAGTGTTTAGATGATAAAAGTCTAGAACAGGTCTCCAACTGCCCTCTTTTCTCGGCACTAGAAACTGTGTGGAGTAGAACCCTTCTCCCCTTTGGGAGACAGGCACCTCTTGAATAGTACCCTGAGTCAAGAGAGTTTAAAAAACATCTGGGAAAAGGTGAATCTGTTCCTGAGGCAGTTGCAGAATGTCTATGAAAGAAAGACAGATTTAACACACCATGAAGTACCCCTGATGAATGATTGACAGAACCCAGCAATCTTGAGTGATCTGAAACCAAGCAGGGAGCAGGAAGAGAAAAAGAAAGGCAAAAAGAAAGGGGAATGTGGCTGGGAGAAGATGGATAGTAATACACCACCTGGTTTGTCTGGAAAGGAAGGCTTAGGAACCCAAAAAACTGGGTAGCCTTAGCAGGAGGAACCCATTTGCCACTCTTCTTGCCTTTAGTAGAAGGGCAGGAATGCCTACGAACAAAGGCCAACTTAGTGGGATAGTTTCTCTGAAATTTAGGAACAGGAGAGACAAATACATGTTTAAGCTCCTGTAAAGCCTTACCCTTGTCCAGAAGGGACTTAAACAAACTAGCAGCAGCTTCCCCAAATAATACTTTAGAATCTAGGTGGGTATCCATCAACTTAACTTTAATATCATCAGGTGGAGGCAGAAATCTAAGCCAAGAACATCTCCTCATAACTGAAACAAAAACAGCAGCCCAAGAACAGGCATTATTCCTGTGACTGGGTTGAACATGTTGATATACATTAGAAATGTATGGAGCCTCCCTCAGGGTGTATTGACGATGTGTATCAACATGTTCAACCCAATCACTCAAAGTATAGGGTCAGTAGACCTAATGTGCTTCTCAACTTTTCCAGCAATATATAGCAATTCTGTGATGTTATTAAAAGGAATTGGCCAATTTTGCTAGCTGACAGCAAAGTTGGGAATATTGTTGGTGAGTGTCCTGGTTTTATTTTCAGGAATAAGATAAATATGAAAAGGTTATTATGTTATGGACCTAAACATGTTGTCTCTGAGCCAGCAATGAGAAGGGGTACTTTCCCATGTAATAATTGTGAAGCCTGTTCTTTCATTGACTTAGATGCTCAATTTATTCATCCAGTGACTGGACGTGTTTTTTCACCTAGGTTTATGCTGAATTGTAGGAGTAATAACTTAGCAACATGTTGTACATGTGAATATTTTTTATGTGGGAAAGACTACATGCAAGCTAAGAGAATGCATATTAGATTATCTAGGTAATATTCATAATAAAACTCTCACCAATTCCCTAGCTAATCATGCAAATTTGTCAGGACATACTGTTTTTTTATTTTAGGGTTTTACATCTAGTTCCACCTAATTACAGAAGGGGTGATATTAACAATCAAGTGGCGATGCTTGAGGTAAAATGGATTGTATCCATACAAGCACATAAGTTTCCAGGTTTAAACTCTGGTATTCCTCTTAGACATGACTTAAATAGGAGGCTGTGACTTTTGTTTAATTGATATAATTATTTTATTAACAACAGTTGCTGATTGGTTATAATTTCCTTTATATCCAATGTATTTTGCATTGATTTTATGCTTCTGCTTGGATCTGATGAAGCAGTAACCCCACGAAAGTGCTAATCCTTCTCAATAAACTGTTTTATTATATACATTTTTGGTGTCTGTGTTGGTGTGCTCACATTTTGTTTTCATTTATATATATTTGTGTGTATGTTCGTACATAATTTCAAGCAACTTCACTACTGTGTGTTGATAATGCAAAGGCATTTTGCAGACCTGGTCCACTTGTGTTTGATCATAATATAGCAGAGAACTGGAGAGTATTTGAGTAGGAATATATTTTCATACAAGCAGCTTTTTCTGACAAAGATGCACCCACAAGGGCATTCATTTTGCTTAACTTAGCTGAGTCATAGGCCATTGAAAGAGAGCATTCATTTGTATATGCACCAGCAGTATATGCAAAAGAGGGGAAACCCACCATATTGTGGTACTGGCTGAATCAAGGGAAGACCTGTGTGCTTAAAACATAAATTTAGAGAAATGTGCAATCCCCCCAGACAAACGTTACATTAGGGAGGCACTTATTTTACACGAGAGCAACACCCACATGAAACTTTTTCAGCTTATATCACTGACTTGAGAAATAAGGCCAAATAGTGCAGATTTGGTGACTTGAAAGATGAGTTAATAAAGGGCAGGCTTGTGTGTGGTGTTAATAGTTCTGCAGTGAGAAATATTTTGCTTCATGACAGTGATTTAATGTTAAGCAAAGCCATAGACTTTTGCCAAATCCATGAGCTCACAGAAAGGCACAAAAGTGTGCTTGAAAGTGATAAAAGCATGGTTTCAGCAACCTCTACAGCAAATGTAGACAGCATGTGTTAAGCAGAAACAGGCCTAAGCACATGGCAGCTGCCACCCCTGAGGGTCTTCATGGAAGGAGCCATAGCTTTCTAGCAAGCTCCAAGACTAGCTCAGTAAAAAGGGTATGCTCAGTGCAGTATAAGGGTGAGTCAGCAAAACCCAAGTCAAGTCTCATTGTTAACTGTTGTAATTGTGGTGCCAATCATGAGTTTAAAGGAGAGAAGTGCTTAGCATTTGGTCAGCATTTCCACAAGTGTAAAAAATGGAATCACTTTCAAAAGTTTTATAAATCAAGCAAACCTCATTCAGTTATTAAGAAAGGTCACTCAAAAAAGCAAGTTGATCATGCAGAAAGCTGCAACCCTACTTTCTATGTAGATGGTGTATCAGTGGTCGGCAAAAATGTTAATGCAGTAGAGTTGTTGGCAAAAAATGAAATATTAGGTACAGTCCTGATCGATGGTAAACCCACAGAGCTCAAAGTAGGCACTGGCTCAAAGTGTAATGTGATGTCAGCAGAAACATTTGATAAAGTAAGAGCTGGTGAGCAACTTAATTTGGTCAATTGTACAGACCTTGTTGCTTATGGAGGTGAAGAAATTCAAACCAAAGGTTCAGTAGTGCATTCATGCTATTTGGCTGGGAACAATTACAGCTTGCAATTTTATGTAGTCATAAGACCAGCGCAGTCATTATCAGGTCTTAGAGACAGTTTGAGAATGAAACTGCTTTCTATTACCAAAGACGTACATCATGTAAGTACATGTTCCAGTTCCAGCTTTACTGATACTATTTTCTCAGAGTCTGCTGATGTTTTCAACGACATGCCAGGCAAACGTCTAGTTGTGTACTCTATGAAAGTAGACCCAGAGGTCAGTCCTGTGGTCAGACCAGCAAGGAGAGTTCCAATAGCTATGCAGGACAAAGTCAAGGTTCAGTTAGACCAAATGGTGCACCAAGGTACAATTTGTCCAGTCACAGAATCAACTGAGTGGGTGTCTTCCATGGTAGCTGTTCATAAGAAAAACAGAGATGAAATCAGAATATGCCTTGACCCAAGAGACTTGAAAAAGGCATTAAAAAGACCTCAGCATCCTATGTGTACAGTCTAGAAGTTTGCAACCCTCATGCCAAATGCCACTGTTTTTTCTGTCTTAGATACAAAGAGTTCATTTGGCAAGTAATGATTGATCACAAATCTTCACTACTGACTACATTCAGTACTACGATGCTTTTTGGAATAAATTCTGCCAGTGAAGTCTTTCAGCACGCAATGGAGCAAATGTTTTCAAGTTACCCGTGTACAATAACAGTTGATGATTTACTGGTTGGACGTATCGGTGAAGCAGAGCATGACAGAAACCTCAGGAAAGTTCTGGACTGAGCGCATGAAGTGAATTTAGAACTCAGTCCTCTGAAGTGCAAATTCAGACTACAAGAAGTTACTTTTGTAGGTCATTTATTTACCAGTACAGGCTTATGACCAGACCCTTCCAAGCAAGCAGCCATTCTAGGGATGTCGGCTCCAGACAGTGTCTAAGTCCTACAGGGTTTTCTTGGTATGATTAACTATTTGGGCAAATTTATCCCTGACTTAGTGAGTTATCAGCACCTTTAAGAGAGCTGGCACACAAAAATATTGCCTGGTCATGGTTAGAACAACACCAGAGAGCATTTGATAACCTCAAACAGCAAATTGCCAACCCATCTACATTAAGGCACTATGATGTCCATAAACCAGTAGTTTTTTCCAGTGATGCTTCAAAGTTCAGTCTTGGTACAGTTATTGTTCAGGAGGGCAGACATGTTGTCTATGCATCTAGAACTCTTAACCAAATTGAGATGCAATAAGCTCAAATTGAGAAGGATCTTTTGGCAATCGTTTTCGCATGTTTGAAGTTCCATGATTATATTTTTGGCCTAGCAATCCAGATAGAAACTGACCATCAACCTCTAGTCACTATTTTAAAGAAGCCTATGCATTCAGCTCCAGCAAGACTACAAAGAATGATGCTGAAATTGCAAAAGTATAATTTCAAAATGGTCTATACAAGGGCTAAACTTCTTTATCTGGGAGATACCTTATTCAGATAGCCCAGAAATACCACAAAACAGCTTGATCCAGAGAATTTTGACTTTGATGTCATGGAAGTGCATATTTTTTCTACCATGAGACTTTATGAGCTAAGAAATCATACATAGACTAATCCAGTTTTGCAGAAGTTCAACCACTTCATCAATGTAGGATGGCCATCAGAGCAATTCTGTGTACTGCCAGAAGTGCAACCTTATTTTCCATACAGAGATGAGATGCTGATGGAAGATGGTATCATTTTCAAAGGTCCGAAAGTTATTGTTTCTATGTCTTTACAACATGAATACATTCAGATTTTGCATCAGGTTCTGATTCTACCAAAAGAAGGGTGAGAGGAGTAGTATTTTGGCCTTCTCTAGCAAAAGACATTGATAATGTGCTTTCTTCTTGTTTAGTGTGCAGACGTATTAAGCCTTATTTGCAAAAAGAGCCACTTCAGCTGAGCCAAATTCCTGAACTACCTTGGTTAACAGTAGCAACTGACATATTCGAGTGGAAAAGTCAACATTAATTAGTGTTGGTAGACACTTATTCAAACTGGGTTGAGATCAATTTGCTACCTAACCTAACATTCAGAGCTGTTATTACCAAGATGAAACATCATCTCTCAGTCCATGGTAGTCCACACAAAGTTATTTCTGATAACAGTTCTCATTTTACCAGTTAATTGTTTCAGAGATTTGCAAAAGAGTTGGACTTTAAACATGTTGCTAGTAGTCCAGAATACCCACAGTCAAACAGCCTTGCTGAACATGCAGTACAGAGTGCAAAGCAATTACTAGAGAGGTCAAAAGTGTGACAATATATACCCGGAGACAATCTACTTGGCTTACCTGCTCAGAGACTTCTATCTAGGCAAACCAGAATAACCTTGCCTATCAGTTCTAGTTTGTTGGTGCTTAATGCTAAGAGCAATCAAAGCCGATCTTTTTAAGAAGCGTTCTTCTCAGAAGTCCAGCTATGATAAAATGAGCAGATTTCTTCATTCAATAAAAGAAGGAGAGACAGTCAGGATGCAAACAGTGAAAAGCTTTGATCGAATTGGTCAGGTGAGAGGTTTATGTACTGAGCCAAGATCCTACTTAGTGGAATCTGAGGGTATAGACTAGGGGAAAAACCTACAGACATCTTCTTCCTGTATCAGAAATGATATCTCAGCATCGTACCTGTGATACAGACTCCAAATCTCAGATCAACCCTGATAATTTTCATACTGAAGAACATGCTCAGTATCCATTCTGTTTCTGATGATGTCCCAGTTGTCCCCAAAGTTGAACATTCCTTGAAAACAGTCCACATTACTAGATCGAATTCTGACATTTATGTTACATGATCAGATTATTTTTCCAGGGTCTATATTAAATTCTCGAAAGCCGACAATGTCGAATCTGACATTGTCGACACGAGAATAGTGAAACTGTAGAACATCAAACAAGTAAACTGAAATCTCCGTAAAGGGAGATTTCCATTTATTTCAATGTAGTGCTGTCTCAGAGTTGGTATATTTATGTAGCGGGGGGTGTGGGGGTGCAAGGGGGCTTGCCCCCCTGCCTATACTGTTTATTTTTTTTTGTTGTTTTTATTTATTTTTTTTTGTGAACATTCAGTGTTTTAACAGTTCAATCACTAATGGTTGACCTTTAGTGATTTGAACTGTTAAATATCCGATGTTTTAATATAGACCCGTTTTTCCAGACCTAGTGTAAAATACACTACAACTTGGACACAATTGTTTTATATGTGTCTAATTTTGTATGATTGCATGTCAAATACCTAGTTCTGTATAAAAGCATATCAAAAGATAATTTCTGTAAATTGCATGTAATTGAATACTGTAATTTCATATAAGAACTATTTCTCAAAGAGAGTGAATGTAGATTAGAGCATGTGTATGTACCTTTAAGAAGCATTTCCAGATGTAAGCACGTGCACATAAATACTGAGCATATGCAGGCAGCAGTGCCATTTTGAGGGAACAGCCAGAGGGTTAGCAAGTATGAGGTAGTCAGTCTGTTTATAAGTTTATATAAGTTTAAGTTACAACGCCTCATTTCTGATGTGTTTGTGTGTAATAAAGCTGCTTGAACAGAACCCACGAATGTTCATCTGTTTTATCCTGACCAGATGAGTGACAATAACCTTTATATCAGACACACAAAGGATGACTTCAGTGCAATACTGCAAACAAATGTATATCAGGCACAAATTTGATCATTATGTTTGTGTAGTAGGCTACAACAAGTAAACCCCACCAGAAATTGACAGCAATGCACTCTCATACCAAATACGCATAAGCAGTATGTGTAATCACTTCTTATAGCATTCTTTCCACATACACATATAGACTTTCCAAATCAGTAATCCCATATCTGCATAAACATTCCTGTTTAACTTCAATAAAGTTTTATAAAAATAAAAATGTTTTACAGTAAGAAACTGGATGCTGTTTAACATGATGTGTAAAGCTATTGTGTGTATTTTCTCTTTTGTATCTGCCCCCATTTTTCTTGTTTATTTTTCCCCTTATTTTAATTATGCATTCCTTTCTCCTTTATATTTTCTTTCTCTCCCATTGAAGTTCATTTTTTCACAGACCCAAAGCCTCAGGAGCAGCCCAGGCACACACATTCAGTTTAGGGAGTGCACACCCTCTGCCCACCCAGGGACAACCTCGCAGGGTCAGGGTACTGGCACTGGCCTTGTAGGCACTTGACCAAATGGCAGCCTGGCCAGCCTCCCTAAATGGGTGCTTCTGGAAATGGCTAAGGATGTGCTTGAGCAGATCGCGGACAGACAGATTCACCCAGATAATGACTCTGTTCAGCATGTTCAATACATGCTGTTGCAGCTGGTGATGACCACCCATACTAAAATAGTCCCCTATCCCCTCAACATGAGGGTTCTCCACTGCACCACTATGTGGCAGTGGAAACATTTGTGGATCTGTGGATTGAAGATTCTTGCACTACCCTCCTAGTTCCTTCTTCCCTTATCCTTTCTCCTGTAGCTCCTTGCCTATTTGACACCCAGACTACCCTCTTATACAAACATATTAGAAAGAATAAGGATGTATATCTCACACCAAAAACATGATGCCCCTCCTCTCCCACCTCCCCCAGCACAAACTTCTTGATGTTTTTCTCCTGTCTCCCTCTTTGTTGCATCTCCCCTTTTTCAGTCTATCCTATCACCCCATATCTGTTCTTAAATGTAACAAACAAGGTGTCCACATAAGGATACCCCAATATAAAACATGTTAACCCCCCCTTTTTAAACAAAATATTAATAAGAGCTGCTCATTCCTCCATATTCCTTAGGTCCTTCAAGCATGATTGCACATTACCTCGTTCATCCATTATGGCTTTTATGCAATACTTTGTATGAACTTAGTGCTTAAATTTAGGTACTTTATGCTTTTACCATAAGTAGACATATTTTTCAAAATGCCTTCACTTTTCCATACTCAGAACGAATAATCTGTTCTTAGCTTATTTGCATACATGCATAGTGGTGCTTTTGGCAGATAACCTCTATGTAAATGCGTAGTCTTGGACTACGAATACCACCCTAGGATTTCATTTAAAATATCCAGCTAACAATCTTAATAATTTCAGATGAGGGGTTTCTCTACCATCCATTGTTTTATATACATTTGTTTTCAACTCTCTGGCAAGCATTGTTTTGGATACAGGCAATAGATCTCATCATACCACATTTTCCTCCATCATCCAGCTTTACATTTCTCACGCTACCCTAACATGCACTATTTCCAAGACCATGATGTGTCTCTCTCAAATATAACCTTCCAAATATGTATATGTTCACCCAACTATATTGTGTGAGTAGAGCATTGCAGACCAGCTATTTAAGTCCTGTTTTATATTCTCTACATCTCCAGCAGTTACAATCTCTTTGCCTGCATGTTATTTGGTTCCTTTGTGGAGTAAAATACCCATAATAGAGAAACCTCATTTTCTGAAATTCTTAATGAGGCAGACACTGACCACATACATTGCCACTGAAATCTATGTTGTGTCATAACTTTTTTCCAATTTTATTTGAAGTTATATGTTCCACTTTATTTTTCCTTCCAGTCTGGGTTACCTCCTTTACCTTGGTTGCAACATTTTGTATTTTTCTTGGTTTGTAGTGTTTGAGGTGAGATGGACTTCCATGTCCTGCACAAGTTTGGAAAGGTGCTTAAACATTAACAGCTTCTTCTTCTTGAAACTGGTTATCTTAAATTGTTGGATGAATGAGTAATTAAATAATTTTATTTGCTATAATGCCTTTAAGTATTAACTTTCTTGCCAGATATTCATGTTTAAAATGGAAAATAGCACTTATATTCAAGTCAGTGGGTCCCAGACAAAATGTACACAGTCATCTTCATCAAGGTAGCTATACAGTCCACTGTGGATATTGTTAACTGGGTGTTTAATGATGCTGATTATATTTTGCTTCATTACAGGACAGTGTGCATGCAGATTGCAGTTTAGACTTAGAGTTTTATTGGCTATCATAAGATTCAGTATCACATACATTTCAATAATGTGCTAAAATGAATGTTTATTCTGTTTTCTACATTGGTCATGTGATCATATCTTTCAACCTCTTAGCAAAAGAAATCTGAGCAATGCCCAAAATAATGGGTGACAGAGGCTCAAAAATGGTGACAGAGTTTAAAAAATCCTCTTATAGCCTAAGAAAAGTTGATAGAATAACAAGATTTGTGTTAGCATGCATTTTCTGAAGTATATGAAGTCTGAAATTCAGATGTATGTCATTAATTGCTGATTTCAGTCCTCAGTGATTTACCAGAAAACCACAAATATTATAAGGAACAGACCAAAAATATAAGGCAGATTTCAGGACGTTCTGTGAAATTATGGACAGTTGAGAGGAACGCATGTGTTCCTCAAAATAAAAAAAATGTATATAGTATTTTATGAAGCAGAAAAATAAAAATTATCATTACAGTGAAAAGAAGAGAGTTGGGATTTGTGGCATCAGCAGTGGCGGCTGGTAACTTCAAATCAAAGGGGGGCTGCAGGAGACAGCTGAATGAGTGGGGTCAATGGGAATGGGTGTGGCCAACTAGAAAGGGGACGAGCTATGATCAAAACCACAAAAACTGTAACTTTAATTAAATACGCTGCCATGGGTGCCAAACCATCATTATGAGAGTCCAATCAAGAAAAAAGGAAAGTGTAGAAGAAAAACAATATTTCAATCCATTGGCTGCATGGCAGCTTACTTAATATCTAGATGGAAACAAAAAGGTTGTGAGGCATGAACAAATAAATTACTTTTTAAATACATTACTGGAATGCCAGTTAAAATCAAGTATAAAAAGACAAGCAGCACTCAACTCAAACCACTTCTCCTTGCACTGCGGTTCTAATTATAATTTATATTCAGCTTTATTAAAGTACCAACATGCTAAAAGTAGCAATCTCTGTGATACCCCCACTTGTAAAAAATGTTTCTTATCCAAAAAAGACCTGCTGCCTGACAACAACTATCTACTTGTTTCATGGGGAAAACATGATCAAAGTAAAAAATGAAAAGCAAACAGGAAACAAGCTCAACATACATTGCTTAAAGGATTACTGCACAGGACATGGACCACGCATGATAGATTGGCATTCTGTTTAGTTTGCAGGTAAAGCCTATAATGAGCTCTTAAAATAATGTAATCCTGTCCTTTATTACAAATACTGTCATATGCATTTCAATACCCAAGGCTTATATGTTATCTAGTTATGTAAGTATTCTTTGCATGGCAACAACAGAAAGGCTTTCAATGTTGGCAATTCGTTAACAGTATGCTTATTAAAACTTACTTGCATCTTACAATCTCAGACAAGCTTACCAGATTGTCATTAAAGCATTGCTACTTAAACACAGAACAACAGGCACTTTCCGAATAATAAGCATAAATCAACAGTATAAAAATATGACAGAAACGAGAACATTCTACAAAATCATGGACAGATGAAAAGCCATTGTAGTACTTGTGTCTACCTTGGATGGGGGGGATAGTCTGCACATTTACACTGCATAACTGTTCCTTGCCTTGCTTGGACACATCCAGAGTCACTACATAGGGGAGTGGGGTGCAACAAGTATGTCACAATTTGAAATGTCTCTGGCTGACTGCGATGGCCCTGACACATTTGTCATACCTCCCAACCTCAGAGCAAGAAATCTGGACAAAGCCATACACAGAAGTGGGACAAAGGCCCAAAAATAAGGACAATTTTTAAATATTGCTCTTATAAGCTTAGAAAGATAATAGAATAGTAGGTCTTGCATTAGTATGAATTTTCTGAAGGGTATGAAATCTGAAACTGAAATGTCTGTCATTATTTTCTAACTTCAGTCTTTAATGATTTGCCACTAATTTGCCAAAAAACACAATTTTATGAAAAATGGACCAAAAATGTGATTCAGAAATATAAAATAGCCACACAGTACATCTGGGAACCTGCAAAGAAGGGACACTTTTTAATATTAGTACTGCTAACTTGAGCAGCTGACAAAATAAAAGAATCTACATGCATTTCTGAAATAAAAGCAATCTATAACTGATTATTACAGTTATTTATTAATTGTAAACCCTCCATGTTTTCTTCCAAAATTGCCATTTTGCGGAGAGATTATTAGGGGAAGAGCAACATTTTGAGCCAAAATCGGGTACAGTTGAGAGGTTTGGATATGCCTAATTCTATAAAGCAATTTATTTGCACGTACCTCTCAACCTGTTAATGCAGGAAATCTGGACAAGGCCAAATATATTGGGGGAACATATAAACAGTACTAAAGATTGCTCTTTTATAAACTGAGACAGTTGATAGAGTAACAGGTCTTGCTTTAGCATGCATTTTTCCTGAAGGTTATGAAGTCTGAAACTCAGTGTCTGTCATTATTTAGTGACTTCATTCCTAAATGATTTGACAGAAAACCACAAATTTTATGAGGAACAAACCAAAAATAAGAAGCAAAAATCTCTTCATTCTGCAAAAATCTGGACAGTTGAGAGGTATAGTTCAGCCGGGGCTATCTGAGTTTGCTGCCCCCCCCCTCACAAAATCATGATCGAATGGAGCTTCTCCCCCTACAGCCATTCCAATGAACCATTACTTGGCTATTTCACCCCACTTACCATAAACACTAACCATAAAAAGCCGAAAAACAAAAACCATAAGCACTAATGTGCATACTGCTTTACTTCTGCGATGATTTGGACTTCATTTGAAAGTTTTATTTTGCATTTTACAGCGCAAACACTAATAGATATCATATCTGCTAAACAAAGCAATGCAGTCTCACAATGAAAGCAGACATAGCATTAAAACTTATCTGCCCTTGAAAACTCACATTCACTGAAACAGCATTGAAACCCACATTCAAAGAAAATAAATTTTGCCAGTGGCAGATTAACTTTGGGTTTGGACTGTTTTCAAATCACAGGCCCCTTGCACACAAAACATACACATGCTATTTCATACACCTTCCTGACTGTATTAAATTATATTCCTTGTACAATACAGTACAGTTTTAGAGGGTGTTTTAAATTTGTTTTGAAAATTTTCCAGTAAACAATGAAACAAAATGCATGCACCAGTAATGACAAAACTGCCCAATTCAGAACATTTCCATCTTAAAAGTCTACTCAAACTTCTACAGTCCACCAGTATCAGTACATATGCACAATCTCTGAAGTAAAAGTCATCTAAATAATTCCACATTAAAGAGCTCTATAACTAATGAAGAGGCTGCTGCTAGCAAACAACTTTGTATTTCATTGTTTCATCTACAAATAAAGTGCCCGTTACCCTTGAGGAATAAATTGCCTATCTTACACTAAAAAAAATGATAAGCTAGCAATATTGCAATAGAGAATGGATGGCAAACTGATAACAGGTTCATAGTTACTAGATATCTTCGCCAAAAAGGAGTGCAGCATCCACCCCCTTTGCAAAGTGCAGTATCAGCAATGCATCTATCTACTGTGGGAGTAGAACCCACAGCCTTCTGCATCAAAAGCAAGTATACTACCTATTGTGCTATTAACAAGGCAAGCAGACTCAGCATAAGCAGCAATAAACTTTTGCTCCCCTGCAGCTCTCAGCTTCTTGTAAAATCTACTCACTCAGCTGTATCTCTGAACTTTGCAGCAGAAAGACATCTGGAAAAAGCCAAAGTTTATTGTGGGGGAGACAAAAGCCCAAAAAACAGGGACACATTTTAAACATTGCTTGTATAATGTTGGAAAGTTGCTAGAATAAAATGCTGTGTTACCACCATAAATTTCACTGCCAAGCCTTAAACCCAGGACCCTGTGCAAAACAGTCAGAGCAACATACCACTATGCCAAATCAGCTGTTTTGTGAAAGAGGAAGATGGAAACTTAAATGGCTACCATTTAGTGAATTCAGTTCTTACCGTAGCACAGCTGAAAACCTCTTAGCACAAAACACCTGATCAAAGCCCATAATGGGTGAATACAGCCCCCAAACATTCAGTGAATTCAGTTCTCACCATAGCTCTCAATCCCTTAGCAAAAAAAAAAACACCCGGACAAAGCCAGTAATGGGGGAATAGAGCCCCCAAACATATTCAATGAATTCAGTTCTTACCATAGCTCTTAACCTTGGCACAAAAATTCTGGATGAAGCCAATAATGGGGGAATACAATCCCAAAAATAGGGACAAATTTCAAATATCCATCTTATACACTTAGAAAATTGCTAGAATAAAAGCTTTTGAATTACCATGCACTTTCTGAAGAATGTGAAGTCTGATATTCAAATGTGTGTCATTTTTAACATTTATTAACCAGGAAAGTCTGACTGGGAACAAAAACTAATTTTTAGCAGAGGCCCAGGGAGAAACACTCAAGACAGAAACAGCAAAATGATAGGCATAGTTTTTATTCAAACTAAAAGGGTGGCGAAAGCCACATAACTATGGGCTAGGCTTATAAATGCCCTTGGGCAGATAGCCTAGTATGAACCTATGAACCTATGAACCTATGTCTTTGTAAGATGGGAGGACACTAGCGTAAACAAACACAGGGAGGGCATACAGACTCCACAGAAAAGGTAAGGCACCCTAGCCAAGAATCAAACCAGAGAACCTGTAGCTGTCAAGCAACAATGCTACCACTGCACCAATGCACTGCCAGCTTTGCAAGGACACAAATACAGCAACCACAGATTTTTATGAAGAATAGAACAAGTATGAGGGAAAAATCTGCAATGTTTTTACAAATGGTGGTGGGTAGGGAATTCAGGCTCCTGCCACCTGGGCTCAAGGTACAGGGTTCAAGCCTTATTCTCTACCCACCACCATGTAGCACCTGGGGCATTACACACACACACACACACACACACACACACACACACACACACACACACACACACACACACACACACTGCAGCATGGCTTTCCCTCCACAAAATTGCTGCCCATGCATGGGTCTCCTGTGTGAGATGGCTAGTCCTTCCTGTGGGCGATGCAGTCCGGTGACCTGTCAGGACCGCACACACACTGCAGCATGGCTCTCCCTCCACAAAACGACTGCCCATGCATGGGTCTCCCGTGTGAGATGGCTAGTCCTTCCTGTGGGCGATGCAGTCCGGTGACCTGTCGGGACCGCACAGACCTCTGGGCTGGAAGGGTGGAGTTTCCTACCTTTCCTATCACACACTGCAGCATGGCTCTCCCTCCACAAAACGGCTGCCCATGCATGGGTCTCCCATGTGAGATGGCTAGTCCTTCCTGTGGGCGATGCAGTCCGGTGACCTGTCGGGACCACACAGACCTCTGGGCTGGAAGGGTGAAGTTTCCTGCCTTTCCAATCACAAACTGCAGCATGGCTCTCCCTCCACAAAATGGCTGCCCATGCATGGGTCTCCCGTGTGAGATGGCTAGTCCTTCCCATGGGCGATGCAGTCCGGTGACCTTTCGGGACCGCACAGACCTCTGGGCTGGAAGGGCGGAGTTTCCTGCCTTTCCTATCCAGACTGCCTATCAGAGCAGTCTGGAGCTCGAATGAGCACGCATGCATGGAGTTCTTAGGAATAATGCACGCATGTGTGGAGTCCATGAAATTTTATTTTTCAAGTTTATTTACAAGTGGAGGACTGCAGTCCTATAGAACAAGCCACCCCTGTACAAAACTAAGGACTTTATAGTAATTCAGCACTTGGCAATTTGCATTATGAATAAATTGGAGGAAATTTCCCAACATGCATGTTTGCTATAAGGCATAACTTTGGATATTATAAAACAAAGGTGCAGGTACTCCACAGCTATCGAAGACCACCAGTCTAAAAGAAGGTGAAAAAAATCACAATTTGTAGAATAATAAATCCTTTATTCCGAACAGTAAGCGCTTTCACGTATGCAAAGGATGCTTCATCAGACTTGAATAAAGCTTAACAAACTCCTTAAAATAGTCAAAAGCATGATCACATGAACCAATGACTACAAGTTCACAATCAAAAATGCAAAAATATAGAACACTCCAGAAATAACTGCAAAAATGAGAAACATACTAACAAAAAATATACTAACAAAAAATATATATGTTGTATTCATATAAATGTATATTTTGTATTTATAAAAATATATATTTTGTATTTATAAAAATGTATATTTTGTATTCATAAAAAAAATAAATAAATAAATATATATATATATATATATATATATATATATATATTTACATATGCCTATAAAAATATTTATATAAAAAATTATACCTGCAAAAATACATATACCTGCTAAAGCATTAACCTGCAAAAATATTAGTGTTTAAGTGCACAGTCCCTAAGGAAAGGTTTAATGGTAACTCTTTCATTGAGGCCATGTCCAACGTCTGCTTGCAGTCTGATGATCCATTTATTCTCCTCCTTCTCTGTGAAATTGCTAATGTTTCCTAGCCTCATAGATGTGTATATCAATTCTAATACTAAAAATTCAAAATTATGTCTGGTACCTTCACACAATATATGTCTCGCTAAGGCATTGTTCTCATTTTCTTTATTGATGGCATACAAGTGCTCCCTAATCCTCTCACGAAGTGTCCTGTTGGTCTTCCCTACACAAAACATATTACATATGCGACATACAGCAAGATATACTATATTACGGGTCTTGCAGTCTGCATAGTGACTGAATTTATAAACCTTCTGAGTGTCTGGGTGTTCAAATGTGGCCCTACTTGATATAAACGAACAATGATTACAGCTACGGCACGGGAAAGTACCTACCCTAACTGACGTAGGTCGACTATCCCTCTGTTTCTCATAGCACAACATATCTTTCAAACTTCTAGTTTTCTTATAAGAGAAACTCGGGTAAGTGCCTATAAGCGTCTTGAGTCTGTCATCTAATAGCAAAATCCCCACTTCTTCCTGATGACATCTGTAATCTTGTATTTATCAGTATAAGTAATGACCATCCTTTTCTTACATATAGGAGGTCTAACTTGCTCAGAGTTATTGGTGAAATGCTTGTTAATGTGTGGTTGTGCTCGCCCATTGCGATCAACATGTTGCAAAGCTAACAAGTCACTATCATGATATCCCCTATTCTTAAAGTCATCATGTAAATTGACTAATATTGTTTCAAAGTTCCTGTTTTCACTTGTCAAACGAGAACACCTCATAGCTTGATTCCTTATAATGTTCTTATGTATATAAAGTGGGTGCATGCTATCATGATGTAAATATGCATTTTTCCTGCACGGCTTCCTATATATCTCAGTTTCTAACCTACCCTCCCTCTTCTTAAGGGTCACATCTAAAAAATGTATGCGATCTCTGGACCATTCCCCAGTTAATTTCAAAACTGTAGTGGTATTGTTAATGTGAGTCAAAAACTCACTGAGGGTCAACAAATCACTGCTCCAGATGAAAAAAAGATCATCTACAAAGCGTTTATAATGTTTAATATGTCTGTAGTACATAGTGTTTGAAAAAAATATATGTAGATTCCCAGTACGCTAATACCAAGTTAGCGTACAAATTAGCACATGACGTGCCCATCGCTACACCCATAATCTGTAAATAATATTTACTGTCATAAATGAACACATTATTTTCCAATACCAACTCCATTAAAGTAGTTATCCTCATAATTTTACTGTTGCTGAAGCCCTTGCCTAAAAGGAATAGCCTCAAATAATCTATACCTATGTCATTTGGTATGCTAGTGAAGAGGGATTGAATATCCAAAGTAACCATATAATCTTCATCAGTGAGATCAACACTCTCTGTGTCAATAGCCAATGACTCTAAAAAGTGTTGAGTGTCTCTTAGAATTAAACCTGTGGAGTCTACCACAGGTCTAAGTTGTTTTTCAATATATATATATATAAAGATACCCTCAGTAAGCCAGCCTCTCCCAGAAACAATTGGTCTAAATAAAGGATTAGTCAATGTTTTATGTACCTTCGGTAAACCTCTAATTACAGTCACTAGAGGTTTCTCAACAGGAAAATATTTGTAGAGACTAGCATCTATAGAATTGCACATCAATAACTCATAAAGCTCTGCATGTACATTACCAATGATCTTATTTAATTCTAAACTATTCATAACCCTATATGTTGCTTTATCTGCAAGCATAGAGCGCATCATAGTGTGGTAGTAGTCTACGTCCAACACCACAATTGCTCCACCTTTGTCTGCGGGTCTGATTATAACTTCATTATTATCCTGGAGAGACCTAAGTGCTTTCCTTTCTTGTGAGTTTAAGTTAAAAAACTCAGATTTGAACGTTTCTCTTGAATATAAATTGTAAAAATCATTAATACAGACCCTCTCAAAACTATCCACGAGTGGGTGTAATTCTGGTACAAATGTAGAGGGTTTCATAAACACATTAATAGGTGCTCTATTCTCATTATTATTCTCAAAATGTAAGTCTAAATTCAAACCTCTAGTAAAGAGTTTTAACTCTATAATTAAAGCACTAATGTCCATCCCCTGAGAAGGGACAAAGGATAAGCCATGGTTCAAAACAGTCATTTCAACATTAGTTAACTGATATTTTGATAAATTAATTACCAGTTCATAACTTTTTTGTTGAAGGATTTCTTGTTCCCTTCTCCCGAGTCACTCGACTGCTTGCGTTTTTTGGTGTTGTTCTGAGGGCTCAAAATCCTGGGTTTGGTTGCTTGAAAGGTTAAAGGGAACGATAAATTTGAACATTCCCCTACAATATTCTCCGGTGGTTGTAGAACGGTCTTCCTTCTAACCACAGGCTCCACTTCTGTAGCAGGCTGTTACAAAACTCCTGGACTGAAAGTAGATTGCTGTTCCTCTAAGGGTGTATCAGGCAACACCCTTACACCAAGCGGAGGATGTATTGTATTGTCTACACTAGTTAGTCGACACTCTTCTATACGTGATGTGGACTCTATCGGATGTCTAACCTCTTGTGAGCTGGCTATAACGCGTCCCTCCATGGTCTCTTCTAAATGACTAGTCAGCATATTCTAAACTAAGGATGTGTGGGACGGAACAGGGTTACCATCCGTGCCACTAATTGTTAACGTAGATTGCGTAACGGCAACATGCTGTCGGGTGGATTCTCTCAGCCACCAAAATACGTTCCCCCGTGAGAAATCAAAGCAATCACGTTCGAGCTTCTTCTTCTTTTGTGTTAACAATCTGTTGTCGGCTGCTGAAACAGTAGCCGATAGCTCAGTCAAAAATTCCGTTAATTGCTGATGTGAAAGACAAGAGGATAGGCTCTGCTTAATATTTAATGCTTCCTTGACTAGTTCGGTTTCAATATTACTGTATTGTTTAATCAGTAACTTCATGTAATTGTTACTTGTCTCAATATGAGAACATTAGCAATTTCACAGAGAAGGAGGAGAATAAATGGATCATCAGACTGCAAGCAGACATTGGACACGGCCTCAATGAAAGAGTTACCATTAAACCTTTCCTTATGGACTGTGCACTTGAACATTAATTTTCTGTAGGTTAATGCTTTACTAGGTATATGTATTTTTGCAGGTATAATTTTTTATATAAATATTTTTATAGGCATATGTATATATATATATATTTTTTTATGAATACAAAATATACATTTTTATAAATACAAAATATATATTTTTATAAATACAAAATATACATTTTTATGAATGCAACATATATATTTTTTGTTAGTATATTTTTTGTTAGTATGTTTCTCATTTTTGCAGTTATTTCTGGCGTGTTCTATATTTTTGCATTTTTGATTGTGAACTTGTAGTCATTGGTTCATGTGATCATGCTTTTGACTATTTAAGGAGTTTGTTTGTTAAGCTTTATTCAAGTCTGATGAAACGTCCTTTGCAGACGTGAAAGCGCTTACTGTTCGGAATAAAGGATTTATTATTCTACAAATTGTGATTTTTCACCTTCTTTTAGACTGGCGGTCTTCGATAGCTGTGGAGTACCTGCACCTTTGTTTTATAGTTGTTTTTTGTTGGCATAGCAGATACTTTACCCTTGGAGAATTCTGTGTTTTTTTTCTATAACTTTGGATATTGCTAATTTAATATTGGTTAATTCCGAAATGTACAAGCAGCTCTAAACTATGGTGTCACAGAGGCATTCCTGTTCTCAAACATTATACAGACTGCAACATGACATGCAACAATTTTTTTAAAGTTTAATATTAATATTAATATTTAATATTTTAAAAGACCTAAAATGGCTATTCAAAACACTGAACTCAAAATACTGAACACAGAAAGAAATATAGGCAATATAACCTGAGATTTTCAGGAATCCAAGAGCACCGTCACTTTTCTCAACCATCAGAAGTGCCTCTGTTAAAATTAGCAGCTGAATAAATGAAAGTGGGCTTTGTACTCTTGGATTAGCACTCCTGACTTGATATTATTTACCATCTAGTGAATACAAAACCAGGGATTAATGGAGAACTCATACAAAAGTTTGTGTATTTGGCTTGTAAAAATCATATATGTCAAGTAAATATTAAACAAAAAACACTGCCCTTTAGCCAAGCCTGAATTTCAATCAGGATCTGCCCTCTGAAACCAATTTCAAAAGGCAGCCTTTTGGTCGATTTATGAAAATTATGTGACAAAAATCTCTCTTCGTGTGTTTTTTTCCAAACTCATTAAGAGGTCAGATAAAAAAAAAAAAAAAATAGAAAGAAAATGTGTAACTTAATTTGTATTTAGTGACAGAAATGGAAGAACAACTAATGGCCCCACAACATATTTGAAAATATTAAGAATTTAGTACCTCTCATTATATGAGAATCCCTCTGTGCCTTGCATCCACCAGTATAGCAGACATTGTACTATTTTCAAGTTTTATTTTTTTTTTCTAATTTATTAGTTTATTGAAGAAGAGGATTTTGTGGGCATTCTATGCATACTGAAGTAGTTTGCCAGGCTAGTGTCATAATTTATTTAAACTTGGAAATATCATGTAATCAAGAGTTAAAGATGTTAAATAGTATCTGCATCTGTACACCATTAGAATTAGGTCAGGTTGTAATATTTGAAGATAGTTAAATCATAAATTGAATCTAAATATCTTAAACTATCCTGTAGAAAGAAGGAATTGGTTTACATTTTTGAATCACATGTATTGGTGCTGCATCATCAGCAAGAGGGTCCTTTACCTTGACATAAATATGACTTTTTAAAGGGAATCTATCAATTGCAGAGTGCTGTTTATTTTAAGAATAAATCAAAGAAGTTTTATACTTAAAAATTCATGATCCAGACTGAACGTTTGCACTAGGTTAGCTCTATGTATACTTCCATGAGTATGTCAGCTTATTTGCTCATACTTTAATAATATCTGCCCCACTGTTAGATCCCCAGATTGCTCCATCTGTTGGCTCCAATGTAAAATTTTGTCATGTGGGCTACAATTCCTTTGGGAGTCAAACTCAATGGTAACCCATTTGCGGCATGTAAATTTAACCCAACTTCAGAATGCTGGCACTACTGTGCTCGGCTAAGTAACCGGATACATGTAAGGTAAAAGGGTCCAAAGATTCAAAATTAGTGGTCTACAGCATTGTTTTATCAGCTCACAGATAATAACGTTATAGGATTTTATTGAGTCATTTCAAATGTTTGTTTTACTAATATCTGTCTGCTCGTTTTATGACCCATTGCTGTCAAACATGCAATATTTTAATCAGTTAACAGATCAGATCCAATTAAATAAAAGGTTATAGTCATTCCAAGAATCCACATATTTTAAAAATATATAAATGACTGGCACCACACAGAACAAAGGGCAACTATTCTTCATTTTCATTATTTGATCTCCCATTATAAATATTATGTTTTGTTATAATACTATTAGATGTAGTTTTGATACAAATATTTTCTAGAAAACAAATAACAATCTTCTGAAAATGCACTTGTATGCGTTAAATGTAAATGCTTTCAGACTCATGTTAAATACATAAGAAGTAATACTTTGACAGACATCAATAATGATATCATTAACCACTAGAAGGTAATTGCTCTTGACAGTTTTAGAAGGTAAGCAAAGCTGCATACCCTAAGTACTGAAAGCTTGGGTTCCAGATATTCTGCTTGATCTCTGCTATTTGCGCTCATAGTTTTTCCTAGTTTGTTCAAAGGTGCATCCTTATTTTTCATTCGCTAATATCTTGGATCTAAGATTAACCAAACAAACATTAACTGTATACATAACATATTTTCATATTATGTAATTCCAGATGTCATAACTGCAGTTTTAATAATTATATGGTCATCTGAAATCAGTTTGTTTGAAAAAATAAATAAACAGCAAAAACACTTCAAACAGAAACCGACTTAAAGGAAAAGTGCTGATGCTGCTTCTAACAAATAATATTTCTAGTACTCCATTGTAAAGATTTCATTCATTAATATTCCTTAGAAACAGTACTGACATGTCGTCCCTGCATCACCTTACTCTTGTGTGCTGGTCCTAACCCTATTACTAGCCCTGACATTAACGTCAACCCTGCATATTACCATCCAAAAAAACTTTCCCTACTACTACTACACAACACAGGCACAGAAACTAAATGCACAAATACACAAACAACACCCCCCCAAACACACACACAGTGAATCCACTACCTGTCCTCCACAAAACGGCCGCTGATCCTCTGCAGCATTGGTTTCCCTCCACAAAACCGCCACCGATCCTCTGCAGCATGGGTCTCCCTCCAGAAAGCGGCCACTGATTCTCTGCAGCATGGGTCTCCCTCCACAAAACGGCCGCCGATCCCCTGCAGCATGGGTCTCCCTCCACAAAATGGCTGCCTGCGCATGGGTCTCCTGTGAGAGATGGCTAGTCCCACGAGAGTAGTAGGCTGGAGCCTCTTTCCTGTGGATGATGCAGTCCGGTGACCTTTCGGTCCTCTAGGCTGGAAGGGCAGAGTTTCCTGCCTTTCCTATCCAGACTGCCTAACAGAGCAGTCTGGAGCTCTGGAATGAGCATGCATGCGTGCATGGAGTTCTCAGGAACCATGCACGCATGCGTGGAGTCCGTGAATTTTTTTTTTTTTTTAATTTTATTTTTCAAGTTTATTGTACAGGTGGGGGGCTGCAGGATGGGGGGGGCTGCAGTCCTGCAGTCCTATAGCACGAACCGCCCCTGGGCATCAGTATACTAGTCTGAATAACACAGAATCACGTCTGAAGTCAATATTAGATATAAAACAAGTTAAATGTCATACAGAAAAAGCACGCAGCGAAAAAAAAAAACACCCAGGCAAACTACAACCCCCACTGTGTTAATAGCTAAAACCAGCTTTTGAAGGAGGCCTATGTGAAATAAATATCCACCTATTCTATACTGGCAAGCCCATAAAAAGACTAAACATATCATGACTGCAGTCTGGAGCTAGTTGGGTTTGTCTTTACTGGCCTGAGTGCATTAATATAATCATCCAAAAAATAAGTTAGTGGGCATTCAGAAGCCAAGAAGGTGGAACACTGTATGCCCTTATGGTGTCATTTGCATATTTTCAAAGCGCTTCTTTCAAAGGATGTTTAAAGTATTACAGAATAAACGCTAGAATCTAGGAGAATGAGGTATGTCAGTTTTATTAACATCAACAACAATTAATCCATATCTACTTTAATTTAAAAAAGCAAGAAAAAATAAACACAGTTCTTTGGCTTAGGTACTGTATTTATATATTTTTTGTTGTCTCATTTTTTCCCTGCTACCCTACTGGTAAATGAAGCTTGACCTCTCGAGCTTGAGCTGCTGAGCTTTAACTCACTGACAATTGGAGTCCCTCCATAAGAAATCACTTTCAGCAAGTTGTGCTGGTATTGTTTCCCTTTTGGGGGAATTTACCTCCTTTTTCAAGTAACTGCAACCTCAGATAGGAGTATATAAGTGAGGTTATGGGGGGCTTGCACACCACATAGGGGGTGCATGGGGCAACCCCCCTGCAAAAACACTTTAAAGTTTATTTCAGCCAACTGATTTTTGCAAATACAATTCAGGGGTTCTGATCCTTGGTGCATTTTGCTTTTGTCTTCTTACAGTGGAAGCCTTGTCCCACTAGGCATGTGGGCTGCTTTATTTTGAGAATCAATGTGTGATATCTACAGATTAGAAGAGATTTGGCTATGGTATAATGGGCCATTTCCTTTCTCTATATGAGCAGAGTATTGTAGTAAAACCAAACAAGAACAGTGGAATATTTATATCTATTTTACCAAAAAACTGCAGTGTCAAGTTGTGCTTGGAAGTCATGGGAAATGGGTGTAGCGGCATTTAATTTGCTTCTTTTTTAAAGTCTACATATTTATTTATTTATTTTTCTCACATTTTTAAAGCAGTATTGTTCAGATTCGAACTTATATTTTCAGTAAAGTCATGGGAAGTTAACTCCAAAATAAACAACACATCAAGTTGACGACTGCAAGTGCTATGGTACAGAGGGATAATGCCCTGATTATGTCCCAGGTTATCATGGTTTGTGTAGCAGCTTGAGCATCTGAGGTACTGGCAAGGAAGGGTAGGGAAGCACCCATCTTAGACAGGCATGTATGCACGTTTGCACACCTCATGGTTGATCCTTAGTTGAGTCTGTAGATAAACTGGGAGACATTGTCCTTAATGAAGTTTAGGCATTGGCTGAGTCACCTTGGAAGCAGGGTGAGAAACATACCCATTGCAAATGTTTCTAGAACTATTCTTGTGTGTGTGTGTGTGTGTGTGTGTGTGTGTGTGTGTGTGTGTGTGTGTGTGTGTGTGTGTGTGTGTGTGTGTGCGTGTGTGCGTGTGTGTGTGTGTGTGTGCGTGTGTGCGTGTGTGTGCGTGTGTGCGTGTGTGCGTGTGTGTGTGTGTGTGTGTGTGTGTGTGTGTGTGTGTGCATTTTGGGGAAGGAGACTAGAGCATAAACAGAAATAGGCAACAGTCCTACTCTGTAGCATATGTGACAATGCACTGAGGTGTTTCTTACTCAGCATCCAAGAACAGTGTTGGAGAAAGTCCAGTAGAGGTTGTTGGATTTGTTACACCCAGTGAATCAGGATTTCTTCTCATGTTCAGCTGATGATCAGCTCTGGGGTGGGATATAAAATATTTCAAAGTGTCAAGTTATGAAGTGAAATCATAAAGATATGCTCAATAACAAAATAACTTAGCAAAAAGCCTAAGATAAAAAGTAAAATAATGTTAGGATGTACAGAATAAAACGGCTTAATAACATGTCCAAGTTAGCTGCGGAAATAACAGTGATGTTTCTAACAAAACACAAGTACTAATAAATGAATCATATTTTTGAACCAGCAGAGCAATAGTCTTGGGTAATAACCCTGCAGTTTATGAGACAGGTTTAACTATGCGATCACAAGTAGTGATATAATATATTTACATGCATGTACAGTACCTAATATCTGAGATACATAGAAATGGAATTGCTTTTGAGAATATATCCTAACTTTGTCTTAGTTACAATGAAGACTGTGAGATACTGACTAGTTTGTAGGACTGGGTAAGAGTTTAGGTAATGCCAAAGTTGCATACCCAGCTATTCTGAAAGTTGTTTTTTTCCAAAGAAAATTAAATTTATATTTGATTATTGGGGGCTGTCATCACTAGATGGACGACAAAAGGAGATCCTTGAGTCACTATACATATAGTCTGCTATAGAAATGTGTACTGGGGTAATATAATATCTTGTAAGCAAATGATGGATTCTAGGTAATGGTATTGGGTCTACTGCAAGCAACCCAGTCTCAGTTACTCAGTGATCACTGCTTCAAAGCCTGAGACTCAAGTGTCTTATAGTGTGTGAAGGCTGCCTCTCATGCTCAAATATAAAAATGAGTTCAGAAGCATAGTTCAGTGCAGGGGTTTAGTTTTAGGGTACTGGATGGGATGATTAAGATTAGGGGGCAGAAGGGGAGTTTTAAAGTTAGGGATCAGGAAGGAAGTTTTATGTTTAGGGAGTGGGAAGGGTAATCTATATTTATGTAGGGGGTATAGTTTTAGGTTATGAGAGTGAAGACTCTTGTTAAGAACTGGGTGGGAGTTTTGGTTTTGGAGTTAGGGCTCTGGTAATGCTATACTATTTTATATAGTCAGGAGCTATGGGTGCTATGGAAATACAGGAGGACAAACCAGTTGGAATTTGACCAATTGCTTTTTTGAGCAAGTGTGTTGCTAGCTACTATCACATGTGAACTTGTAGTAGACCTGATTATACTACCAAAAATGGGTAATTAGGTTTTTAAAGCAATTTTGAGCCCAACATAGTTGTGTAGATTCAAAGAAGTAATTCATTTATAGGCAGCCAATTTCCTTAGGACAGAAATTTTGAGATTTCAATCAATTCCAGACAGATGTTTAAGATCTTCTGGATTAAATGTTAACTCCTTATGCCTGGCACACTTTCAAGGTTGCAGGAATTAACAGAACAAATATTAAAATTGTAACATTTACATTCAGTCAATAATGTTCCCATTCAACTTATTGTCTTTTGGCATTGGAAAAGGGTGTTCTTCTGAATAGCCTCCTGCCATATTGAGTTAATTTTGGTTATTTTGGGGAACTCTGTGCAGGAATTTACAGGTCATGAAAAATCTCTATGGAGTTTTCGTTGAATCATCTTGACAAATCTTTTCATTTTTGAAAAAATGCTGTCTAATGTTATGCAGAAGATCCAAAATCATGTTTCTTTTTGGGATGAGTGTTGTACTGTTGAAAGACTTATTTGTAATTGAACAGATAATGTTTGCAAGTTTATACAAAGTGCAGCTATTGTGGGGGAATGTGATCCTTATTTTAGTACTTCTGTGGTGAACTAACCAAAAATCATTATGCCATTCAGATACAAATTATACTGAGCTCCACAGATCAACTGATGATTTTAGGTAGTAGCAATAAATATCCAAATAAACTAAGGAGGAGTATATGTTTTGGGTATATGGATATAGGTGCATTAGTCCCTTTAATGAGAAAAAGGAAAACATAAGAAGGTAACAATTTTGGAATGGAAAAGAATGAGTGTAATTCTGTGAGAAATGGGTTTTAACGCCAATAATCCACAGATTTTCTAGTATGAATCAAGTTTTAATTGTTAGTGAAATTAAAGTTAATATCTGCAATCAACTTAAACTTTCTGTCAATGGTTAGAAGGATACTGAAAAAAAGAGAAAGGGAAGGGGTTGGTAGAAAAGAGACTTGGCTGATGAAGTTAAATGTATGTACTGTAAACAAAATAATGGTGAGTACAACAATGAGTCATTTACTTGGTTTATCTTTATACTTGAATATGCACGTTTTAGTTCTGAGGAAATTTACTACATGCTCTTCAAAAATAAAATAAAGAAAAAGAAAAAAAAAGAAAAGGTAAAGGGGACTTGGAGGGGATTATATTATGTAGTAGATGAAAAACGGTGTTCATTTGTAATGAACTGGTTTATAAGTTTGCTACTGGAAACTGAAACATGCATAGTACTTTGTCAAGCAGCAATTACTGGTTCTTTATTTTCTGCTCAGTTCACTGCTACTATTGGCGGTTGAATATATTCACCTGTAACAAATTAAAAGCCTGTTATGAAAAATGATAGAACCATTTTTGTGCATAATGTGAAATGCAGTATGGTGACTATGAATAATAAAAAACTGGGATCATGTGAAAAAGTAAAATACTATAGGATATAAGGATATTTAAATCACATTATTTCTTATCTCTTTTACAGCTTGCTATAGTTGCGTTCTAGCCTCCCCAGATGTTTCCCATTGTCTGCAAATCACCCTGGCTCTGAGCCTTGAAAAAGAAAAGAAAAAACTACCAAACAGAATATCTGCATTGCTAGCAACTATACATCCTCCCCCCAACTTCTACATTGTGTATGTTACTCTACTGTGGTATTCATATTACATTCCAAAATTGTAGCCATAATCACCCTAGTTAAGTGCTCAGCCAAGTGTCCGCTAGCAGCCTACAGTGGTCTACAGTCCCCTCTTTACTCTCTCTTTCTCCTGTCTCCTTCCAACTTCCTTGCCCATTCCTCAGGATTTCCTAGTAGTCATTTTACAGTTTGGCTACTAGGTGGCAGTGTTTTTCCAATCTCTGTGTTCGCATTTAATTTACAGTAGCCCTCTATCTGTGCTTCACCCCCTGTGAATTCCCCTCTGTAGCTCTCCTTTATAGTATTTGGTCTTGTGTCTTATCTCTGTGTCCCCATATTCTGAGCTTCTCTCTAGCTCTATGCTTTGCCTCCACTCCACTGATTGTTTTTTTGTAGGTCTCCTTCCTTCTCCTGATTGCTTTTTGTAGGTCTCCTTCCTTCTTCTGATTGTTTTTTGTAGGTCGCCTTCCTTCTCATTGGCTCTACCCGCTCCGTTCACCCTACAGCCTCAATCCGCTCCCCTACCCTGCCCCCAAATACCACCCACCCCAACACCTCTACACTTATACTTGACATACCACACCCACTTCCACCCTCTTCCTCCCATACCCAATCAACTTATACAACCCCACCCATAATCCAGTCCACCTCTTCCAGTCCATCCCATACATTTAATTTCTCCACCTTCTCACCACTAAATCCAAACACTCAAACATAGCTTGCCCCTATTCCTTTATAGTCTAAGCCTACCTACAACTACATACCCGAAATAAACACCATGCTTACCACACCTGCCACATTTTTAAGTCTAATACTAAGTTTTATGATCTTATCATTCAACTATCTCACTAGACCTCTCTATGCTAATCACTCTCCCCCATTCCACACTACTACGTCAGCCCTTATACAGCACACACACTCACTAACCTGCATTTTCCCCAGTCTCTACTCCATGAACAATACTTTACTCTTCCCCTATAAACTTATACCTAACCAGAGAAACACCACACCATTCTACACTAGCTCTAGCTCAATAAAGCTTACTACCCACAAACTTAATACTAAGCACTTAATTACCTTCTCTCCCATATTTGTCAACTTATCTCTAAAGACATACATCCAAACCCCAGCCCATCTCCCCCACACAATCCAAACTCCCCATCTCACTCACCCCACTCACCTGGTAAGTCCCTCCATTTCACAGCTCTAAATGCACAGAACATTTGTAAAAAAAATCCCCAACCTCTATGCCTGGCTTATCCATAATCAACCAGATATTCTGTCCATCTCTGAAACTGGGCTGAAACCCCATATAAAAGGCTCAGAATTAATACCACCCAACTACAATATTATTAGAAAAGGCAGAACACATAAAAAAGGGGGAGGTGTTGTTCTCCTCTACGCCTCATCCTTCCTAATTACCCCTCATCCTTCCTAATTACCCCTACTCCAAACCTATTTCCAAATTTGATAACGCTGAATTAATCCCAGTCCTTCTTCAGATAAATAACCACAAATTTATCTGTATTGTTACCCTTTATATCCCCCCAGGAGACAATGTCTCAGTTCTTGAAGATATTCTCTCCTGGTTTTCAATCATTACTAACAAAACTGTAATCCTGGGTGATGTCATCATTAACTGGGCCTCAGTTCAATCACCAGCCAACTCTCTAAATATAAATCTATACAACTTCACTCAACTTATTTCCTCAACAACCAGACCAACCAAAGACTTCCTCTCTGGAAGCATCCTAGACTGGTTTCACAACCCCACTACATAAGCAATAGTGGTACCCTTCCTGACTCACTAGGTGACCACCTTCCCACGTTCGCTCATCGTATCCCCCCCACAGCTAACCCATACCTATACCTCTACTCGTTACATAAAAAAACTTTAACCCCAATGAATTCTCAAAGCATTAAAAAGCACAAACAGGAACCACTAAAAACATTACCCATAGACAATGCTGTTACTTACTTTAATACAACTTTTTTAAAATTTGCTTGACTCATTTTCACCCTGAAAAACAAAATGCACAGAAAGCAACCCAGTCCCATGACTAGCTAACAATACTCTTCAAGCAGCTCTGTGATAACGTTTGGAACATTACCATAAAACTAAAACCACAACTACCCTGAATGAATACAAAACACTCCACAACAAAGTAAAAAAAAACTTATCTCAGACTGCAAAACCTATTTTTCCACACTCAAAACAAACCATAAATCTAATCCTTAAAATTTCTGGGATGGAATCTCCTCCCTCCTCCACCCAGGTAAAAAAGAGATCCCCTGCCTTGACCCAAATGCCTTCCAATTGGAACTATCTTCCCAATTTAACTCCTTCTTTATAGACTCCATAGCCAAACTAACATCATCCTTCGCAAATAATTTAGCTTTCCCACATCAACCCCTTCACATCCCTTTCTCCTCTGTTAACTCCAACTCCCAACCTCCTCCATTTTCCATGAACCCCATCCCTGTCTCTACTATAAAAAAACTACTTCTAAAACTGAAACCATGTTCTAATGCCCCTGACAACATACACCCTCCTACTTCCTAAAAATAGCAGCAGAAGCCATTGCTCTCTCTATCTGCATACTAATAAATCGATCTATTTCAGAATGTCATGTCCGCCAGCTCTGGAAAAAGGCCTTTATTATTCCACTTCATAAAGGAGGCAACAACAATAACATCCCTAACTTTTGACCTATCACTATCCTAATCCCTATTTCTAAACTTCTCAAAAATGTATTCACCTACAACTTCTACCCCATCTCTTAAGTAATAACCTTCCTATTCCTACCTAGCATGGTTTCTGACCTGGCCATAGTACCTCTACCACACTCCTCTCCTTCCTAGAAACTAACAAGGCCCGAGACTTTGGTCACATTGTGTCCACACTGGTCTTAGACCTTTCTAAGTCCTTTGACACCATCTCTCACAGCCTTCTCCTTACTAAACTTTCCAAATTAAACCTATCCCACTCTGCTATCAACTGGTTCACCAGTTATCTATCCAACAGGCAACAAGCAGTCAAGTGGAAAAAAGCTATTTCACCTTTCCTAATTACTCCCACAGGCGTGCCCCAAGGTTCTATTCTAGGACCCCTCCTATTCATTATTTTCATAAACGACTTCTATCTTGCCATCCCTAATGTTAAACTCATTCAATACGCTGACAACTCTACAATAGTCTACTCTGCCACTTCTGCTTCCTCATTAGCATAATTAACTCAGGATCCCTTCTCTTCTACTGAACAATGGATGCTAGCAAACCACCTGGCACTCAGTGCAATCGAGACCATATTAATGATATTCTTCCCTTCTAAAACCCCCATCCTGGATAAAGATTCATTCTCTATCACCAGCCAAAATAACACACCTCTCAAAATAGTCTCCACAGCAAAACTATTAGGAGTCCCCATTGATGACCAACTAAAGTTTGATAACCATCTACAAGTAAACATCAAAAAAACACACAAGAAACTTGGTATGCTCTACCACCACTACTGCTCTCTCTCCACCAGGATCATTCTTGCTACTACTTACCTCATCCCTTCCCTCTTATATGGTGCCACTATCCTTACTAATCTACAGTCCTCCCTCAAGTCAAAACTCTCCTCCTGCAACTACAAAATTATTAATTTGCTACTGGCCACATATCCTCTACCCACCACCATAAATCCCTACATCAACTGAACTGGCTTGAGCTACCAATTACCTCAACTATACTCAAGTGATACAAGCACACAAACATATTTTTAGCACTTGTCTTTGCCCCTCCCTTACCTCTACCTTCCAAATACATCTACCAAATAGATGTCTAAGATCCAACTTCCAATATCTAATTGAACTACATAAACTCGCCCGTCCACCGGGCAAACATCTTCTATCCTTCTCTGTAGCATGCTATCGGAACTCTCTCCCACCACACATCCATACCACTAGCAGTCTCGCTGCATTTGAAACTTTACTCCACTCCCATCTAAACTGACAATGGGAATGCTCCTGCTCCCACCCTACATAGCTTTCTAAACCATAGTTACTCTCCACAAGCTAATACATCTGCTATGAGCTTCCTATTGTCTTCTATTTCTAACAATAACTGTTGGAACAATCTTATTTTACAAGAACTGTAAGCTGAATTTTTATTGCAATGTGTTTCTTTGTATTTTTTACATTTTTATTTGTATTGTATTTGTTTTATTTATATTTGTATTTTGTACTTCTCTGGAATGTTTCTTCCCAGGCTGCATTGAAAATGGGCTCCTCGCGGCCCAGTGAACCATCCTAGCAAACAAACTGAAAATAAATAAATGAATTATATATAACAAAGGTCTGAACTGGGCAGATCATTTTTTTTCTTTCACCCATAGTTTATACTTGGGGAAACTGGGAGTATAAGTCCACAAAAAACTAGGAGCGTTATAAAGAAATAAGCGATTTCTCACCAAAGCAGCAAAGATTTCAATAGCAAATTCCCACATTATCTCCACCCTACTTTATGCCTCTCCAATATATACCAACCTAAGGCAATGTGATCTAAATAAGCTAGAGACCTGCTACAACAAAATCAACAAATTCGCCACAGGGGCATCCTACCATAGTCACCACTGTCTCTCACTTGCTGAACTGGGCTGGCTTGAACTCCCTCACCTCCTTCAGTGGTATCAACTCTCTCACCCACAAACTAGTAAACCATCCACTAAATGTCCCATCCCTCCAGAATATACTCCAACCCTATCGCACCACCAGACTACTAAGATCCAGCAGCAAAAATCACTTGCAGATCACTAAAGCCAATAACTCTGCTGGTGAAGCACTATTCTCTTGTGCCATAGCCAAATTATGGAACTCACTCCCACCCACAATTACCTCCATACCATCATGCACCCACTTCAAAACTTTACTAAAAGCATAGCTAAAAACATGCTGGCTATGCCTTTGCAACTCTCACTCTAATATCATCCACCCCATCCAACCACTACCTTTCTTTCCACTCCACTAACTACCTTGATTATAGCAAGCACAGATGCTCATAAGCCAGTACTTATTATACAGCACAAACTTCTTCTTCTTGTAACATTTGTTAACATCTGGTATGCACTTCACAGATAAAGATTCTAGTTGTCTACTGATGTACTATGTTCTTCATCTGTAAATATGTTGTAAGCAATTGCTATGTAAATTGTTATTCACTATGTAATCCAATGTATATACTGTTTGTTTATTTTAACTGTGGAGCTTTTCTCCCCAGGCCTCCGCTGAAAATGGACCTACGTCCAGTCGGGCACTCCCGATCAACAAATTTAAATACATAATAAATAAATAAATAATTAGAAATGGCATTTCAATTTTTGTTAACCCTTAATAAAATAGTATTCACATCTACTTTTCATAATTCCTATAACTCCACTTAGTGCTGGGATTTGGTAGGGTTAATAGCAATGACTTTCGGCTTTTCCCAGTTAGGGGTCGCCACAGTGGAACTCCGGTCCGCTCATGATTGACAGTGGATTTTTGCTGTGCTGAGTTGCCAGCCCGATGCCCAACCTTCAAAGAAGGCACACACACATTCACACTCGCACCTACCTGCATGTCTTTAACGTTACTTGACCATGGGAAGGACATGCAGACTTCACACAAAAGGCGCTTCAGCCGAGAATTGAATGGGAGAACCTCTTGCTGTGAGGTGAGAATAGCTATACAAAAACAGAGAGGTTACAAAGATTAGCAAGACCAAGAAGAAAACAATTAATTCATTACCTGGTATTAATGGGAATTGCAGCAATTACTTAAAATAATGTAATGTTAAAAGACAAAATATGCTTAGAGTTACAGGTAGAAAGCATATCATTACATTTCTGGGTCTACAAATAGAGATGAGCATGAATGGAAATGGGTTGGAGACAATGGCATTGACAAAAAGGCAGGAGTTAGAGCTGGATGTGGCAGAGTTAAAGATGTTAAGATTTGCAGTGGGTGTGACTAGCGTGAACAGGATTAGGAATAAGTATTTTAGAGGATCAGCCCAGGTTGGAAGGTTTGGAGACAAAGCCAAAGAGGCAAGATTATGTTGGTTTGGACATGTGCTGAGGAGGGATGCTGAGTATATTGGGAAAAAGATGCTAAGAATGAAGCTACCAGGTAACAGGAAAAAAGAAAGGCCTAATATAAGGTTTATGGATGCGGTGACAGAGGACATCCAGGTGGTTGGTGTGACAGAGCAAGATGCAGAGGGCAGGAAGAAATGGAGACAGATGATCCACTGTGGCGACCCCTAACGGAAACAGCCAAAAGATGATGATGATGAATGGAAAGTAAACATGTTATGATGCCAGATGGATGACTACTTATATATTAGGAATAGAAAATGAATGCAGCAAGAAATTAAGCCATGTGTTTATTCTGCTGTACAGACAGCATGTAAGACAGAAACAACTTTTGAAAAGATGTTCAACTCACAATTTATGCACTACAAATACTGGAGGCCACAAAAAACTGTCAGGATGCTTAATTATATAGTACAGGTGGTCTTTCTTTAGAATTGTACAAATTACTGTTTTTGCTGAATGTGTTAGTTGAAATTATGCTGGAAATAGTGATGTTTGAGGGGAAATGTTTTATAAAGGATGTGTATTTTTTTGAACAAAGACAGGAATGAATAACATGTAGTGAACAAATCACTGACATGTTTGTTAGTGTCTGATTATAAAATATCTAGATAAAGAAGTGCCTGAGTTGTGTATTATATGAGAATCTAGTATAGGCAGTTTGCGACAAATGTTAAGCTGTTAGTAAGTCAGCATGGAATGTGGTATCAGTTGTTCCACGATATCATGACCGATGTTGCTGATATTTAACTTTTTTGGCTCAGTGGATCAATTTTATGGGAAGTTAGTTCAATAATTAAAAATATACTAACTAATAACTTGTTCCATTCTTTTTTTTTCAGACAAGAAATGCTGCTTTTGTTCATTATTTTGCTGTTCTTTGGATACATGTCAAGTCATATGATTGACAGTAATCTATCACTGTACATGTGTAACACACACACACACACACACACACATATATATATATATATATATATATGTATATATATATATATATATATATATATATATATACACACACACACACACACACACACACACACACACACACACACACACACACACACACACAAACACACTAAAGGTCATGTGGGGCACTGAAAATCTTCCTACCTACATGCCTTATCCTTGTAAAAATGCTTAAAGGTGCAAGGTGAAGATAAAAAACTCTCAACAGAAAGTGCTTCAATTAGGTACATAACCAAAGAGTCAATCACTGAGTTGAAGCAATATTAATCTTTGGACCTCTGTCTGCTCCCTACTGTATTGTCCTGAAGTACTGTGATGCAACAATATTATGTTTTCCACCAGTATGCCCTCCCTACCATATCTTCCTCATCTATATGTCATTTGTCTGTTTGATATAGAAATGGATGCTGTTTTAGAAGAAGCTGTTTCAAAACTACATAATATTAATTACTTACCATCAGAAATAAGGGTTTAATATTCACTTTCCTTAAAGTATGAATTAAACTTAATTCTTACAAATAGTGCTGACAAAGAGGGAGTACAAAATATGAAATTCCTTTAATATCTAAAGCCTCACCTGATCACATCTGTTACATACATCACAGGCTCTTCATTGCTGCTTACTTGGAAATTGTGTCTTAGCTATGCATTCTATTGAAAATAGTTTTATATGCTGATTGACAGTTTGCACAGTGTATTGATGGTATGAGTTGTTATCAAGCAGCTTCCTATAGTCCAGGGTTAAATTACTTTGCCCTCCATTTCCTTACTGAGACTCTGAGAAAGTCACTTTGCTAGACAGTGTTGCATGTGGACCAGTGCTGTATCCTGTGTAAAAAAAGAAATAAATAAAAGTATTATTTTCATGACAATTTCCTCATTTCATAATTTCTTTATATAATGAAATATCCACAGTTCACTTGTACAGATGACCTCTTCCAAAAAAAAAAAAAAAATTCATGGAATACATTTGCAAATATAAAATACAACATACTGTTGCATGCCTTAATTTATAACTTTTTTTTATGTAGTATATGCTTGTCTCTGTATGCCTTTTTATTAGCTGGAATTTACATTCCACTTAAGTGAAAAAAAAAACAGCAATTAGGAATTACTTTGACACAAATAAAGCTGGCTGTCCTGTAGTGCTTGGCACACTTTCCCTCCCTTAGAATTTTGCTTTCCTCTGCATCAGTTTTGATGTCCATTCATCTACAGTCAAATGGTTTCATGAGACTCTATTGTTCATCACTGTTTTTGGATAGGAATTTTGAACTCCTCTTAAGGTGGAGACACAATTTTATCATTCCTTCTTCTTTTTCCATAGTGTCTGCATTAAGTGAAAGCAGCAAGTAATTTCTTGTTGCTGTCTACTTGGCAAACTCATCCAGGCATAAATAGTAGTGTTCTGTGAGAGGTTTACAATATGTTGACATTCCTTCACAGGGATGGATTTCAGGTGCTGTTGAAGGAAAATGTACCCCTTCTGAAGTCTAAGTCTACTGTATAGAATTCTGTATCATACTTAAAACAAATAAGTGAGCCATCAGGCCAGACATACCTACCCTTTAACAAATTTCTAGATCCACCATCATCTTCCCATGATCAGGTCTTAGTAGGACATCTCACTTCGAGTTTTGCATCATGAATGGTCACATAACTTAGTTAGCTCACTCCTTGATTTAAACTCTGATGATTCATTAGTCTGGTATTTATAAGAAATATATTTTCCATTGTTGTGATTAACTAGATGGTCATACTATAAGACTTTGTCCATTTAGTATTAAACTAAATTGTTTCTCAAGTAAATTTTCACATTAAGTCTCCTAGCATCATTTATTTTCACCTGATTCTTTGGGTGTAGAACAATTCATGTGAAAAATTCAGTTTTTAAAGATCATAATAAACTAGATCGGCAGTGTTTTCCACTGCTGATGTGACACAGGAGAAAACTGTTTTGAGGAGTTGCTGTGCCCCAATTATATTTGCTAATTATAATAATTTTCATTGCTGGAGCAGAAACAGGAAAAAATACAGTGGTGTGCTGCTGATTAAACTTTCTTTTAGTCTTTTTTTTAATGATTCGCATGAATTCTGTTAGCTTCACTAGTCTGCAGAGACTTAGCTCCCCAAATACTACATAGACCAAGCTCCTTATAGGCTTGGCAGCTCGACATTAATTATTGTATGAATTCTGCGTATCCAGACAGGATACCATTTCTAGTGTGTGGTACATACAAAAAATGCTAAGTGCAAAAATCAATGATCCAATCACAGATAAGACTTCCCAGTATATAATGAAGCAGTCTCCATGTTAAATGTGTATATTTCTTCTTAATAATAATTTTCATCAGACTGCAAAGAAAGCATTCAGTCAGTATTTCATAATAGCCAACATAACAACTATTCTACCCTTTTCTACTTTTATATGCAAATATCTGTCTTGTCTTCTAACTGACCTCAAATCTTACATTCTTATCCACAAAGTTTGTAATTCCTCTTTTTAGAGGGGATTTGAGTTTGCAGGCATCATGCTTTTAGTTAGCTGTTGAAAATAAAAGTGCTCAGACAAGAGTCTTCTAAGAAAAGCCATATTTTCAGAAAACATATTTATTCTTTTTTTGTTTGTTTATTTATGTGTACATTTGTTGACTGAGGTAGAGCACTAATCAAAACTGAGGACCAGGGAGTAAACTTGGTTAACATTCAGCAGAAATGAAAGGGTTGACTGATCCAAGTAGTCATTTTGGTCATTTATATATTTCTTATTTTTTCTTTGAATCACGATTGCATCAAACCTAACATATCAAAAGTTAATTAATTTAATTATTATGATTTTAAAAGGATTGCAATGAATCTAACTCACTCAATCGCACCTCAAAAAGGAGGCTATATGTTTATAAAGAGGAATTTCAGCTACAATGCCATTGGAGGACATACTTGTCCTTAGCATCTTATGTACTCATTTACCTCAATGCAGTCTTTGAAAAAATATCCAAACATGAGGGCATGTACTTTATTACCCATTTCATGAAGATTTCCATTAATTAGACAAAGGCTTTGCATTAACCAGATGGTTGGTTATTTGAATGTGCATTGCCTACCTAAGGGTTTATTGCCAAAAAAAAAATTACTAGAAAATGGAAATCAAAATCTAAACCAACTATATTAGAAGTAGTGAATATAGTAACAGAGATAAAACAACTTGAATTTACATCTTTAGAAAAGGGTAGGAGCAAACTACATAGGAAAAAAAATTGGAATTGTTGAGGCAATACACAGAGGGGGAAGAATGAGGTTTAAAAGAAGGCAAGACTTAAATGAGCTATGTAATGTTTGACTGAAAACAATTGAGTAGATTATAAGTGATGTATAATGTTTGCAAGTGGGAGTGTGTCAATATGGTTTGTAATGTAAAATGCTTGCAACTAAGATTGTGTCAGTGTGGTTTGTTTTCATTTATATAAATGTATGATTGATTATGTCATAAGTGATGGCTTAATAAAGATGTTTCTTGTTTAAAAAAGGGACAGGAATTGAATAATTTATGTAATTTTGCTTAGTTATATGATATATAGCAAGATATGTGAAGCATAATGTTTGTTAATTTTGACTTGTTAATACAGTTTGATTACTTTTACATAAATGCAAATATGACTGTGTCACAAGTGATAATTCAATAAAGGTGTTTAAGAAAAAAAATATTTCAATGTTACTGTACTCAGGAATACATATAGCTTTTTTAAATCCAGAACTGCTTGCTAAATTTCCCTAGTCGTAGAGCACGGAGACCCTTCTGAATTGTTTACATAACACGCAAATCTACATGTAATACAAGAAGGAATATATGAGGCTTTAAAGAATGTAAATGCAGACAAAGAGAGTTTTAATAAAATGCAGATAGATTATGATTATCATGTGCAAGATGACGTTTCCAGACATTGTTCAGACCTACTAACCCTTTGGTGCAAGCATGATAATTTCAAATTTCAACAATCCAGTTAATTCAAATATCCCATGTTTTAATAAAGAAAAAACATGATTCAAGAAAAGAGTATTTAAATCAGATGCAGTCAGACAAAATGAGTACCTAAGAAGGCAAAAATTCACAAGTCCTGTTTACAAGGGTTACTTTTTGATCACTTAATGTGGTTTGATAGCACTCCATTTAAAACAGAATGACAGTTGATGAAATAACTAAGATAAGAAACAAAAACACTAAATAATCCCAGTACTGGAGAATCAGTGTTTTCTGCATTTTCTTATTTATTTTTGAAAGGATAGACAGGCTTGATGCAATCCTACCTCAAAGGTAGACACTCATACTTTATGTTGATTTTAAGCTAAATTTGATAGTTTGTAACTTGCCATCCTACCTACACAACAGCTCATGGCATTTTGTACATTTGCTAAAAAGTGTGGTTACTACACATTTTTGAAAAAGTGTTTTATTAGCAGCTATTGACTTTCTTCTAAAGAGATATATATGAAGAAGATCTGGTGATTGGCAGGCAACTGTTGACTGAAAGTATCAATTTTTCCCCACAGCATGTTGGAAATTACATGTAGACTGTTTGAGTTCATTCTTGACATTTTTTCTGATAGGTATTACAAACAAATGTAAGGCCTTCTGATGGAGCTGATACGGCCCCATCATTTTGTAATATATATCTCACAGTGTAGGAAATGTATTTGTTGTAGAGAATCCAGATATATAAACATGGTTACCTCTTTGTGGGATATTTACATGACTTTGTTGTTGTAGAGGTAGGATTGATAGTTGCATTTGACGAGATTATAAATTATGTGAAATATAGTACAGTTTTCTTTCATTTTCTAGCAGCTATTGCATTTGACACTGTTTATTATTATCAAGCAACAATGGCATTTCTTATCATCAGTTCTAGTACATTTAATTCTAGTACTCAAAGGAAAGAGTCTACTGAAAAGTGTTACTTAACACAAGTCAATCAGTTATCTAAGTTGCATCAGTGATAATGCTATTATGAATTAGGCTGTTAGATTATCAGAACTAACTCTGATTTTAAATTTTATGAAAAAGTTGAAATACTGAAACATCCTTTTGCCAATTAAGGTTATGATTATAACGTTTACCCTGAAGTAATGGGAGAAACTATAACTACCAGAACTTCCACATATCCAGCACCTTAGCATCTAGTTTCAGTTCCATTAAAATGCAAGGAAGTCCAAAATTTAAAGCATCAAACCACGAAAAAAACAGATCAAGGCAGAAACCAGGAACCTTCACAAAGTGTAATCCAAATTTATTTCAAGGACATATAACCATTAAAATGCAACATGTCAAAGATTCAGCAAGCTTATATTATATCAAAAAATTTAATATGTGCTAATGTACCTTAAATTAGTTGTATTATTTCATATGACTGGAAAATGTGTAAATGTAGCCTTGATCTAAATAATGTCTTTAGAGATAGCACTACTTTTATTAATAAAAAGAGCACCCATCTTAGAGCACTTTTAGAAGGGAACGCTCTCGTTATGTGTGGTACCCTTTAACAACAAACTGACAAGAACATATCAATGTACATCTTGTTGATACTGCAAATTCATTTGTGCTGGGTCATACTTAATTTAATATGCCCAGATAAGACTTTACTAAAGTGAATATTTTAATTGCAATTAAAACAGTGTTGTCTTTGTAGCCAGATGACTCTGCTGTGACAGCTTTTGTGCTGCTAAGACCACAGAGAAGCTTTCACATCAGATTTATGAGCATTTGTAGGATATCTATACTGAGAACATGGTCAATTCATTATGCATGTGCAGAGAGTTTAATGTTCAGACTTCCCAGTATGACTACTATTTCATTATCAAGAGGAAGATTTCAAAACCATTCTATAAGACAGAAAGTGGAATGAAAGTTGCATTTGCATGCAAGTATCTCCAACACAACTTAATGAACAACAAAGCATTTATAGCATTATTAAAGCTAAGGCCACTTAAACAAGTTTATTGTATATATATTGTAGTGCATTATTATGCCCCTTATATATAAAATCAACTATGCACTTTCTGATACAGTTTTTTTTCCTGTTACTGTTTTTAAAATTTTAGTTTTTCTAAATATCCTGAATTAATATTTTAAAAGAAAAGAATTGTTGATCAAATGTCATTAATTCTTTAAATTGCTATAAAGAATAAAGCAGTCAAACCACTAAAATATAATTGTATGACTGAAAAGCAGCTTCAGGTTTCTTATATTATTTTTCATTTAGTTTGATTCAAACACAGACATAGCTCTATGTTTTTTAATATGTTTTTATTTCAAAATAGTATACCTTTTTTAAATGATTTGTCAAAGTTCCTTAAATGGCACTATCCAAGCTTTGCATAGAAATCTTGAATGTTGTCATTTTTTCTCACTTTCTGTAGCTCCAACATTTCATATGTTCACCATATTAATCACTGCTGTGGCAGATTTAGCTATATGTTAAGGATATGACAGCTGGACGACTTCCAAATCTTCAAGGTACTTTCCACATGCCTGAACTGTCATGCATCTCAAGCTGAGTTGACTAAAAGGCAAGTTTGGGTGTGAAGCACTTCAGAGCTTTACTGCTTCTGAAGAGTATGCTCCTATGCGGCTTTTGAGGATTGATGGTTGGCTTGTGCTTTGCTAAGAAGATAAATTCCCTTTGGATGAAAAACTTCCATTTTTTAAATGTTATTATTGTTTTGTTGCTTTCCACTTCAAGAAAGCTATTTTAAAGCTAGGAGTGTTGTGCTTTAACAAAGCATCTCAAGACAATAATGTACTTTTAAACAATGCACTCATTTTTCTGTCAGTTTAAAAGTGGATTAAAATGTGGTGGAAAGTAAGTGAAAACATTATTTCTGTGGAGAAATTGCATTTATTTTACTTTTGTGGAACTAAGATAGTGTTCTAAAGTGTTTTTTACTGTATTTTACTGTATTTTTCTGTCAGAAAGTAACTTTTATGGACTGATAGTGTTTACTGGCTGATTGTCTTCTCCAGGAAGGAAGCATCATGTTGGCCTGACTGTGGAACAGACTACTAGTCCGTCAGTCCTTCTTCCAGCTACAAAAAGAAAAAAAAGCAAACAGCCTTTGCCACCACAGCAGGCTACCAATTTGCATCAGCTGCAGGTGGGTGACTCTACTGTGGCTATTTGCTGTACTTTACACCACTCATCTTTTAAACCAGATCTCTGTGGTGTATCACCTATAGCCACTATGGACCAAGGATTACCCATGTACTCTATGTCTTTTGTGGTGTGGGCAAAGGAAAGCCACTCTTGGGAATCCTGGGAGAGGGAACAAGGAAGGTCTTCTAGATATGTCAGAATGCTGTACCCTTCTCTTGGGAAGCTGCTGCTACTGCTGTCATTAATAAAATGGTTGGCCCCATTTTTCCTGTCAAAAAGAAACAGAAACCCAAGCATGTATCTACTCCTCCTCAATTTTCTTTGCATATGAGAAGTTTACTGGGTCTGGGTTGGGCTTTATTAGGCTATTGGTCCTTCTTGTAAAATAGTTTCTGGTAAAACAAAGTGAGATTCCACTTTTCATGGAGAAATTTAAGATGTTGAATCGAAACAGAAAAATTCAGGGATGGACACAGGGCATTTTCCTCAGAAGTATGATTCAGACTCAAAAGAGACCTCAGTTTCTGCTTTTCCCTGTGGGAGGTTCTCTTTCTCTGAGACTATTGCTAGAATGTGTCAGTATTTTCAGTGGGAGAACTCTGAGGTTTCTCAGTCCCTCAAAAGTACTATGAGTTGTTACAGAATGATTTTCAGAACCCATTACTCCTGCTCTTTCTGCTTTAGAGGATATTTGTGTTACTCCCTGCAATTTTCCTGATAGTCAGCCAGCTTCCCCTAAAAAGGTAGATAGGATGTATAAAGTTCTTCAGTCTTTTAAATTTTTATACACTATTCCCAAACCTGATCCAGCAGCTATAGTTTTAGTTGATTCCACCACTGTTAAGCACTTATTTAATTCCAATCCTACTCTTTCTGATAAAGACGGGAAAGCTATTGATAGGTATAGGAAAAATCTATATACTTCTGCAACTTTAATTTTTAGAATTTTGAATTTGTAGGTGCTTATGTTGCAATTTGTTCTGACAAATTGTAATGGTATGAGGAATATTTTATCTGCAGTTTCTTCTTGTGAGGAAAAACCTGCTTTAAATAACATTGTTTTTTCTATTGCATAGATCACTGCTCATTATTTCCAATGTGCAGGACTCTGTTGACACTTCTTCCAGGCTATGGCTACTGGTATTGTTCTGAGGAGGTTTGCATTGCTGCATCCTCAGGTTCTCCCAGATGATGTTAGAAATAATATTTTAAATTTTTCCTAGGATAGAGATTTAGTGCATGGTCCCACTGCTACAGAGGTGATCAAAAAGTGTGACGAAAGGGTCAAGATGATCCAGGGAATCTCTAAGATTTTTCAGCCCTCTTTTTCCAAATATTTCTATGAATTTTCTATCTCCTCAATCAATTATGGCAAAACAGAATAAGACATCTCAACAAAATTCAGGTAAACAGACATTTCAGAAAAAATGGCAAGGAGTTCCAAAAAGAAGTTCAGAACCTCACGAATACAAGGACAGTCCAACAAGGCTGAATGACTATTCAAAAGACCTCGTGATTCCATCCCACTCTTGCCTCTTTTATTTTTCTTTCAAAAAGTCTGAATTACAATTTTTCTGTTTGTCATGAGATAGAGTCACAGAAATAAGTTTTTAAAATCATTCATCATGGTTACAAATGGTTATGGTAGAAAATTCTTCCTTTTCAGGGTTTCATTCCTCATCCTCCACATTAGATTCTTTTGTTTCTACCTATTTTTCATCACATGCTGACCCATGGCATAGTAGAACCAGTTCTTCCTTCCCAGATAGGGAAGGGTTTTTATTCAAATATACTCCTAGTGCCAAAGAAAGAAAACACTTGGAGATCAGTTATGGATCTTTCTTTCCAAAACCTGTTTGAGATAGTACTCAAATTCAAAAATCATGCCACTTTGTAACCCATTACCTCTTCTTCCTTTTCAAGTTTACTTGTAAAACTAGACTTAAAAAATGCTTATCATCACATCCATATTCATCCAGACTGCAGATGTTTCTTAAGGTTTTGTATGTTTGAATCACATTATCATTTCTCTTTCTTACCCTTTGGACTATTCACTGTACCACGACTGTTCTCAAAGTGTCTAACTCTAGTTATTACTCATTGCAGACTAAAGGATAGCTCCACTTTTCTGTATTTAGACAACATGTTTAAATAACAAAAATGGATACAATTCCCAAAAAGCAGTGACAGCTATTAAACTAAAAACAGACAAGCAAACAAAAAAAAAAACCATTATATCTCACACAAAAAAGAGTCACTGTAACACTTGTTCTATGTTAACTTCAATTACAGTCTCACCTTCTTCACTAGAATAATTAAAACCATTATAACCATTTCTTGTATCCTCTTTGGTGCCAATACCTCTTTTCTTTGTTTATCCAAACTGTTTTAACGATTTCTGCATCTCACCAAATAGAGTAACCGATTCTTGCAAGTCTATTTCTTGGCTCTCAGGAACTGAATGGATAGGAACATTAATCAGCTCATCTTCTTCTATGCATGACATCAGGAAATCCAGAGCTAAAATTATTAAAAAAAAATGGATACAATTCCTGAATAGCAGTGACAACTATTAAACTAAAAGGAAAAAAAAAAAAAAAAAGCAAAACACTCTACTGCATACAAAAAAAGTCATTGTACCACTTGTTATATGGTTACCTCCAATTACAGTCTCACCTTTGTCACAAGACATTAAAACCATTATAAGCATTTCTTGTATCCTCTTTGAGGCCCATATCTCCATTTCTTGGTTTTAGCCAAACTGTTTAAAGATTTATGCATCTCACCAAAGAGAGAGTAACCAATTCTTGTAAGGTTCTTTCTTGACTCTCATGAACCAAATGGATAGTAACATGTATCAGCTCATCTTCATGCAGGACATTGGGAAACCTAGAGCTAAAACAAATAAATAAAAACTGCAAACAATTCCTGAATAATAGTAACAACTATTACCCCAGAATTCAATAAAATCCATGTTGGCACTGTATAGAGCCTACACAGACTTTATCTGTGTACACGGCCATGGTTCTTCCCTGGCAGCACCATACATATTAATTAAGGTGCACTGCCAAGACAGATCAGTGGGACATGGATATTGAATCCATGCAAGTAACAGTGTAGAGGCTGTCCTGTACTTGTGGACTGTCCAGAAAACAGTCTGGACATGTAGCAAGCACAGGACAGCATTTTTTTAATATATTTTTTTAAGTTTAATATATGTTTGCATGGTGCTGCTTGGAGCTTAGCAATGCTAAGCTGCACTTATACATGTGTACCTAACATCTGTTATATGTCTAAAAATTAACAGATCCAGCACACCTGCAGAAGAATGTAAGTCCACTCCGATGGTATAAGACCAAAATGTCCTTTAATGTAACAAAACCAATAAAAAAGGTATATAATATATACTGTAAAACCAAAAATTAACACAAAGTGCTTTTCGTCCCACCTGGTGGTGAGACTTCTTCAGGTAAAATCATTAATTGAAACCAATACATTTAAATACAGTCCACAATGCAGTCATGTCACTAGTCAGCCAATGAATGAGGGCTACCCCTAACTCAATAGATGGTAATTGGAAACCTACTTAGTGGGTAAATTCTTTATTTACCCAAATAATTTAATCCTATTATTTATACAAAATATATATATATATATATATATATATATATATATATATATATATAGAGAGAGAGTTCCACTTTGAATCATCAAAAGCTTGAAACATCGAAATTCTGATCATCGAGACCAGAACATTGAGTTTCAAACCATCAAAGATTCAAAGGGAACGTAAAAAAAAAGAAAAAATCTCTAAAAACTATTTTATGCAAGGGGGGTTTTGCCCCCTGCACCCCCCACACCCCCAACTTTAATATACCAACTCCAAGATCGCACTACAGTGGGGTAAATGGAAATCTCTGTTTTAGCGCTATATGCAGAAGCGCTAAATGGGAGATTTCCCGTACCCTGTCAGCAGTGCCACCACAGAGATGGCACATTCACAGGCACAGTGTGCAGGGCACCTTGCTGCACTACAGAAACACTAGCTTTTTCCCTTTTTTGCTTACCTTTTTCTTCCCCTTGGCAACATCAATTTTCTAAGCACTCGATGACATGGTCTCGTCCATATGAATTTCGATGGGTTAGAATTTCAATGTTTTCAATTGGAACTATATATATATCTATATCTATATATATATATATATCTATATATATATATATATATATATATATATATGTAGATATATATATATATATATATATATATATATATATATGTGTGTGTGTGTGTGTGTGTGGGTGCTCATGATATGAAATGATAAATAATAATTCATGTACATACAGACACAAAAGTATAAAAATATTAAAAATATGCATGAAAATATAAATATAAGAATATAAATTTGTAAATAATGCAAAAATACTTTCCTGTCTATACAGTGCCATCTGGGTAAAAGGATATAAAAGTACAAATATACATTCCTATTTACATAGTGTCATCTGGATATGCACAATGTTCATTACTACAGGTGGAACACCTTCAAAACTTTTTTTTAACTTTTTCTTTTTCTAGTTACATCTGTGTGTTATTACATACTTGTGTTACAATATGTATACACCTTTTACCTCTTTGTTAGCATTATAATAGCAAAAAGTAGTACATTTCAGATATGCACCCCTTACTGTGCATTTCCATTGTTAATACCTACAAAATACCCTGTAATGTATCAACTAATGTATCAACTTGCAAACACAAGTGAAATTTATTCTTGTGTTTATTCACATTATTTACCTCTAAAGGGTTTTTTTAATTTTAGTATACAAGAAATAGAATAAACCTCATTTAACCCAGGGTAAGCACAGGCTGTAGTCCTGAGTTGCCGCAGTAATTTTAACTTTTCTAAGTGTAAAGATTCTGGGCCCCCTCTCCCATCGGGGCTCACACGGTCTACTGCCTTGAACCTAAATGTATGGTCTGTATGTTCTTGTTTGTGTCTACTCAGAGCATTCTCTTGGTTCCCCTTCTTAATGTGGTACAGGTGTTCATAGACTGTTTCTCTAAACTTCCTGTCAGTCTTTCCTATGTAGAATGCTGAACATTGTTGGCATAGGGCTACATAGATTACAGTTTTTGACTGACAGTTTAGTTTGTATTTTATTTTGTATTCCCTATCTCTAGTGGTAAAAGATGACCCGGTGGACATATGTGAACAGTTTGTTTGTGTCTTTTGGCTTTTCCCAGTTAGGGGTCGCCATAGCGGAACACCGGTCCGCTAATGATTGGCAGTTGATTTTTACGTACCAGCTTGCCAGGCCTGCCGCACAACCTTCAATGAAGGTACGCCCATTTACGCATGTCTCCACGCAGAAGATGCTCTAGATGAGAATCGAACCAGACAACATCTTACTGTGAGGCAACAACGCTACCGCAGCACCACCACCACGGACATATGTGAACAGTAATGGCACATATTACATCTGAACATACCATTCATTGCTACATAATAATTATGGGTTCCATTATTGGATTCCAGGATGTTTTTCAAATTAGGACCCTATTTAAAAACTAGTCTAGGTAGGGCTTCTATTCTCGACCTAGTAGTTGGGTTGTTCCTTATTACATCCCAGTTCTTATTAATAACCTTCATAATCTCGTAGGCGTCAGAACTAAAAGGTGTAATTTGTATTTTCCATATGGACTGGGTTTCTTTGAGAACTATTTCTTCTTTCATGCCTAAAGTGATATCACAGTTTAAATAACAAAAATGGATAAAATTCCCAAAAAGCAGTGACAACTATTAAACTAAAAAAAAAAAAAAAAAAAAAAAACATTATATCTCACACAAAAAAAGAGTCACTGTAGCAGTTGTTCTATGGTTAACTTCAATTACAGTCTCACCTTCTTCACTAGAATCATTAAAACCATTATAACCATTTCTTGTATCCTCTTTGGTGCCAATACCTCTTTTCTTTGTTTATCCAAACTGTTTTAATGATTTCTGCATCTCACCAAATAAAGTAACTGATTCTTGCAAGTCTCTTTCTTGGCTCTCAGTAACTGATTGGATAGGAACATTAATCAGATCATTTTCTTGTATGCATGACATCAGGAAATCCCGAGCTAAAATGACTAAAAAAATGGATACAATTCCTGAATAGCAGTGACAACTATTAAACTATAAGCAAAAAAAAAAAAAAAAAAAAAAACTCTAGTGCATACAAAAAAGTCACTGTAACACTAGATATGGTTAACTTCAATCACAGTCTTACTTTCTTCACTAGCCTCATTAAAACCATTATAATCATTTCATCTATCCTCTTTGATGCCCATATCTCCATTTCTTGGTTTAGCCAAACTGTTTAAAGATTTATGCATCTCACCGAAGAGAGTAACCAATTCTTGTAAGGTTCTTTCTTGGCTCTCATGAACCAAATGGAGAGTAACATTCATCCACTCATCTTCATGTATGCAGGGCATTAGGAAACCTAGAGCTAAAACAAATAAATAACAAAAACTGCAAACAGTTTCTGAATAACAGTAACAACGATTACCCCAGGATTCAATAAAATCCATGTAGGCACTGTGTAGAGCCTACACAGACGTTATCTGTGTACATGGCCATGGTTCTTCCCTGGCAGCATGCCATACATATTAATTAAGGTGCACTGCCAAGGCAGATCAGAGGTACATGGATATTGAATCCATGCAAGTAACAGTGTAGAGGCTGTCCTGTACTTATGGACTGTCCAGAAAACAGCCTGGATATGTAGCAAGCACAGGACAGCAATTTTTTAAATATTTTTTTTAAGTTTAATATATGTTTGCATGGTGCTGCTTGGTGCTTAGTGATGCTAAGCTGCACTTATACATGTGCACCTAATATCTGTTATATGTCTAAAAATGGAAATCAAATGTATTTAATTGTTTTGGCCCTGCAGTACTTAGCAACATGCAAAGCCATGCAGCTTCACTCCGCACCACTAACAAAGATCATAGTAGTATATGTGAAATATTGCTTCCCTGCACTATCCAAGTGGCTAGAGAGGTTGAGTGAAGAGGTATAGTGTAGTAGGTCTTGGGATTGAGAACTGATATGCTTTACAATTTTTGTTTTGAGAATGAGTTAGCTGACTGAAACATCACTGTAATGTAAAATAAAATATAGTTTTATTTAATAAAGCTGCATGGTGCTCAGCCTCACTTAAACAATTTCTGCAAGTTTGCACAGTACTCAGCTCTGTTGCAACATGGCTAATGGTCCACCCCATTTGTGCAGTGTGCAGCTTCTCTTACATTCATTTAAAAGCGTTTGTGCAAGTTTGCGGGAAGCTATGTGATGCACAACTTTTTTTTTTAAATTGCAGTATGACATGTAAAGGTAGGAATGCATCCCATATAAAGGTCAATAGGCAGGAATTTCACACCATTCATTGCAGTTGTCACTTGGATGCTGATATGCCTGGTGATGGTGAGGGAGCTCGCTTTTGGCTGCAGTGGTGGGGTGTACAGGAGTCCACAGTGTTTCTTGGACTGCTGGTCTGTAACTATGAGCCCTGGCTGCTACAGGGCAATTAGCAGGGTTCAGAATGTAAGTCTAAGGCCTGGGATTGGCTAGCTAGGGACCGTAGCAGTGCTACTGGTATCCCCTGTACTTTTGAGCAGTGTTGTCCCTACTATGACAACCAGAAATGAAGAGAAAGGGGAGCTTTGGACATCTGGGTCCAAGAATCACAGGCTGGGCACATCCTACAGATATGTAAGTATGTTTGCCAGTGATTTATAAGTATACAAACTGAATATGTGCAAAACTGGTATGCATAATGCTTTCTTTCTCTTACAACAACTGCAGATGAGTAAACTCACAATCTGCAGTCTCATGCGAGGTGTCTGGCCAGGATGAGGCATGATTGTGATGAGTAGGAAAAATGTAAAGCAATAACGTTGTTGTGTCTTTCGGCTTTTCCCGGTTAGGGGTCACCACAGCGGAACTCCGATCCGCTAATGATTGGCAGTAGATTTTTACGTGCCGAGTTGCTGTACAGATTAAAAAGTATTTACAGAGTTTGCCATCCTAACAGTCAGATATAACATATTTGGGAACTGTAATATGTTTAGTAATTTTTCAGTGTCTACCTGAAATGGTGAACCAAGTTAAGTCAAGTAATCATGCATTATTGTGTAGTATAGCTTACAAACATCAGTTAAGGCTGTGGTCTACTGAGATTAACAGTCTCTGTTCTGCTGAGCTCATTGTATGAAATATGCTGTAGATTGCACTCAGGTAATGAAAAGGGTAAATGGATTATTACTTACAGGTCTGACACAGCTATCCCTGCTCTACATGCCAGACTTGAAGCAACAGTAATAAAAAGATTATAAAGGGTGATGCTGATGTAATATGTACTGCTTTAAAATAAGAAGTGATCACTAGTCTTGTAGTCACTGCATGTGTGTTCTAATCTAACACCAGTCAACTGTACAGAGGAAATTAATAAAGACTGGTGAAAAAACTGTCTGATAAATGTAGTACAATACCTACAGTAAGTTGCAAGTCTGTGTTCTGGCCAGTTTGTGCCATATAATGCTGTACATTCCACCCACTCGAAGAACAAGGTATATGGGTAAGGTAGTTGACATTATGGCTAGATATGCATCCATATACATGCCAGATTCTAAGGTAAATTACTAGTAAAAGTTTAAAGCAGGACTGTGCATTGAGAAGTAATTGATTCAAATAACCGTACAGTATGGCTGTATTCACTGCATGTATGTTCCAATCTGACACCAGTGAACTGTAAAATGGAAATGAATAAAGACTGGTGAAAAAATGTCTGATATATGCAGTGTAATACCTACTGTAAGTTTCAAGTCTGTGTTCTGCCCAGTTTGTGTCATATAATGCTGTACAGTTCACCCACTTGAAGACAAAGGTGTATGGGAAAGGTATCCGACGTTATGGCCAGATACGCATGTGTATAAATGCCAGATTCTAAGTTACATTACCAGTAAAAGTGTAAAGCAGAATTGTGCATTGAGAAATAATCTATTCAAATAACTGTGCAATATGGCTATATTCACTGCATGTGTGTTCCCGTCTGACACCAGTGAACTGTAAAATGGAAATGAATAAAGACTGCAGAAAATATTGTCTGATACATGTAATGCAATACCAATAGTAAACTTTAAGACTCTGTTATGGCCATGTCTAGTCAAATAATGCTGTTTATTCCTTCCACTCCAGGAACAAGGTATATTGGCAAGGTCCCTCATGTTCTGGGCAGATATCCATGTGTATAAGTGCCCGATTTTCAAGAGCAGTATCAATAAAGTGTAAGTAGGATTGTCCCTTGATAAATACTCTTTTCCAATAAGTGTGAAGTATTCCTGTATGCACTGCCATGTCTTTCATAATGTGACAGCCATCAACTGTTAAATTTAGCGCACATGTTTCCTTGTGTCACAACTTGTGGGTTCTAATCCCATGGCAGCCAACTAAGAAATCATTGGCTGCCTACTTCAATTAGTGTACATGAACATACCTCTCAACTGTCATGATTTTTCGGAATGTAATGACTAATGTCCCATATGTCTGGTTGTTGATTATAAGATAAATGACATTACTTGGAATGCAATTTATTGGCAAATCCATTTACAGAACACCTTGGTAGTAATGTATGAGCACACTATGTAAAACAGTTTCCTGTAGTTGTGTACCTGCATTTGTTAGTGTTTGTCCCATACTGTCCCATGCTAACAGGTTGAGAGCTATGTTCATGTAACATCATCTATACAAGAATTGGAGTCACTGTAAGTACAAGTGATACTGCACACTTGTAGAAGTATGTATTAGTAGTCTGTGTAGTAATATCAACTGCGAGGTCACTAATGGTATGTTTTTCTCTTTCATCCCACCCCTTATTTTCTCTAATTTATTATTATGCAATTTATTAATTTATTACTATTATGGTTATTATGGTTTAATATTAATATGATCTTTTAAACTAACTGTTATGGTGCCCTTATGGGTTATGTCATACTGAATTGCTGTTAACATACTTATCGTTATGTTATTTATTGTTGTGTTCCTCATAATATTCCTTAATATGTATTTGGTTTGATCAATATTATCTTCCATTATGTTAATAGTAACATTGGATTGGTTATTACTTTTCTTACCTTATGTTTATATCTAATTTGCTACAGTGCGACAAGGTAGTCAAATTCCACATGATACACCTAACTTGCCTCCACTGGCCATGGCACCGGGGTCCAGCACATCTGGGTCACAACCTGGGGGTGCCCCCTGTGCTTCCTTTGCACTATCTGTGGCATCTAGTAATTCTGACCTACAGGTTGATACTGCCCCCCCCCTCTGTGAGTGGAAGTGGAGGGGGTGATTTTGTCACCTGTCAAGACCTGCCGGGTATGACAGGCAGGGTGGTTTTACAAACCTTTGGTGCATGCCTGCACCAGATGGAGGACATGCTTACCATCCTGGTGGGGCAGCCTCACCCCACATGCCAGCCTCCACCACTGCCAGCACAGCAGCAGTGAAGGAGCAGTGCTGACAGTCCCATGGGTGAAGAGTTGAGTTGCAGTGTTACTTGTGTGGATGCTCCTGGGACTGTGATTCCACAACACCCTACCCTTCCAAGGTGTTCACCCCCCCTCTTATGTCACACACCAACCCTGTTTGCTGTCTTGTCTATCTTATCTATCTGCAAACACTTCCTCACCTTCCCAACTTACATCCCCCATGTGTACCTATGTCCCTTCCCCAACATTCTACTCTCACCTTAAAAAAAAAATGGGAACCTGCCCCCCCAAAAAATATTGCCCCATGCATAGCTCTCCATTTCACACACGTGTCCACTGGACACAATTAATTTGGTCCAATTGGCTTGACAATGCAGTAAGAATGTCACCACCCCTTTCTGAGGGTGACAGTCCAAATTCAGCTAAAAATTATGTCACAGTGCACAGCTATTGCTGATGAAGAAATAGATAGCTATGGTTCTTTCCTACAACTGTCTGGCACATCCCTATCTGCCTTTCACTATGTTTTCCCCCTGCTTACAACCCTTTTCACCACTGTCCTATCTCACCATTTTTCTTTTCTTGAAAAATGTTGGTGCAATGTGGAGCAGAGCTCTGTGCCACTTAGCTATGCTAAATAGTGCTACATTGATGTATGCTTTTGTAAAAATACTAATCACTTTCAAAATGTACCCCTGCTTCCTATTTCAAACCTATGACCATCGTACCTCTATGACAGTCGCTCAACCCACCAAACCAAACCGCTGCTAATTAACACAGGTTTTTAAATGAAAACATAATGATTCTTAAGTTTTCATCATTAAGCAGATTGAAGTGATGCTGCGCATTGTGCAGCATCGTGCAAACCAGTTGAAAGAAATATAGAAAAATATTATTGTAATTTGTACTCTACTCAGGAAATACATTACTCTAAAGCCATACACACAACAGTAATAGCAGGTAACAATGCGAGTATATGTACAACATGTAATAATACACTTACTAAGACATACAATCTAGACAAATTCATAAATAAAACTGGGACAAAAGCCCAAAATAAGGACAATTTTTCTATGTTTCTCTTACAAACTTAGAAGGGTGATAGACTAACAAGTATTGCTTTAGCATGAATGTTCTGAAATACATGAAAGTCTGAAACTCAAATGTCTGTTCTTTTATGGCTTCAGTCTTTGATGTTTAACACTAATTTGAAAGAAAACTGCAGTGCAATGCAAAACAGGCATAGAATATGAGGACAAAATCTGGACATACTGAACAAATCTGTACAGATGAGAGGTATGCATGTAAGTGCAGTGTGTAACAGCAGATAATTGTTGAATGATATCTACAACATGTAAAAATGCATTTGCTATCTCACTCAGTGACACTGTAGCTCAGTCTGTAAGGTGCATTTTAAACAATACTTTTCGGCACACATGGTCCTGGGTTTAATTACAGCTGCCTCTACCAATGAAAATGCATGTTTGTGGACATCAACATTATATATTGCCATGTGTTTGTCTGTCTTATCACCTATATATCCACCTAAAGCAGTACAGATGGAATGTCTCCATCTAAGTAATGTAATGCAAAGGACTACAGTTATGACCACTCTTAACTACTCCTAGTAAAATACTAGAAAGTGCAGAGACTGTCAGGTCATGCATTAGACTGAATTTCCTCAGGATTTTGAAGTGTGTACTGTAATATTACACTGCAGCCCCCGCGACTTAGCTCTGTGACATAAGGGCTAATCTACACTCTTACCTCTGTCTAGGACACACCAATCATTTTGCTTTGGTTGCAGTACTGCTACTGTTGGCTAACATACTTACGTTAAACACATACCTTAATTTGCAGTTGAATGAGTACTCTCAGTCTGGAATTTGCAATGGAATGGGTGCCCTCAATCTGGCTCTGCCTCTACACCAAGGCTGTCACAGCTCCCACATTTACTCTTACAGCTTGTTGTCCTCCAAAGTGTTCACACTCTCTGCCTATGCCTATTGCCTACAGCATCAGCTCCAGGTTCAGCTTCAGCAGCAGCACACACATCGGTATGTAAAATGTAGCTGCTCCAGATGCAGTCTCTGTGATGATATATGTTTACCCCAGTAATTTCCAGTACAACATATTATAAAGGGGTTCTAATCTACATGGAGGCCATATATCTCATTCAGTGGTTGCATGTCATTGGCTGATTATACTGCAAATCAGCTGCATTGGCTGCACTTAGCATTTCAGAAGCACAGATTTGTTAAGATCCAATCACCTGGTAATACCAACTATGTTAAAAAGGAAAACAGCTAAATAGGGGAACCATTCTGTATGAGAGTTTATTCACACAGTAAATGCACTGTCACAACCTTTATATATTTGCACATATCAATACAGGAGTATTGTACTCCTTCAGGTATATATCCCTTTTGTTTACAACATGATGCATATGCATGATTACACTTAGAGGGAATGGAGATTACAAGATAAGCCTTTATGACAACTGTAATGATTACATGTCATTGATCTCTAGATTAGTTACACCTACAGAGGAAGTACAGTACAACAAGGGTGGAAAGTTGTTTGTCAATGTGGCACACTGTTCTCCTGGGAATGTCCTTTTATAGTGGTTGTAATAGCACACCACTATTTATTTGACACTGTTGTTTTGACATATTAGAATGTTACCTCTAGGGTTCATACTACAATGGACTCCTGTGTTAGGTGTGTGATCATACAGCAGTATCTGTCATGGCACAAACAGGAATAGCTGACTGTTGTTAGCATCTTAGTTACACCCACACCCTTAGTATGTTTGTACACTGTGAAATATCAGATGTGTGATCAATCAGTGGATACTGCCAGCCAGTCTGTTATTGCTGTATCTCTGCATCATGTACTCCCATGTATGTGATTCTGACATGTGTTCCCATTTTGGTGTCTTTCAGGAAAAATGTATGCAGGATGCCGTGGCCTTTATGGATGCCGAGAATTATTTAATCCTGAAAGGCCGATATAAACACCATGAACTCCTACTATCCAGGTGGAGGCAAAACACGGAACAGTGTACAGCATTGTGGGCTGATGTGGTATATGATGTTAATGGCTTAGGTCACCAGGGCAGGACATATGAGGAGGTTTGACACCATGTGACTGACATGATAAATGCTACATGTAGAAGAGCAGCAGATGTGGCCTGAGATTGTGGTGTCACCTGTAGAGGGCCTGCAGTGGAACAACCACTCTCAGCCATTGAGGAATTCCTGGAGAACCTAGGAATACAAGACAGCTCCCAGGAATCCAACACAATGTTTATCTTGGATGTGGGTACCACAATTTCCATGCCAGAGGAGCATCCAGGTAGGCTTAGTTTGATTGACATTGGAAAACTGTAGCATTTAGTGTGTCAGTGTGTACATAATTTAACATGGGTCTCAGGTGTTTTTTTTTTTTTTTTTTTTTTTTTGGAGAGGAGGAGTTTAACTGCAGTTTGAATCTTATGCTCAGATTTTGACTAACATAGACCAACATAGTAGCTACTGTAAATTTGAAAAATATGGATGTATTACCCTGTTATAGTGAAACATGCGGTGGTGTTTACATTACTTCTCCCTCAACTTTTCACATGTCCATCACGAATTGGACAAGGCCATGGTCCTGCTCCTGGTAAGGACAACACTGTTTTATTACAGCTGTATATTTATTGCAATGTATTCCCTAAAGTGCCACCACAGGCCTGCTGGTGGATTGATATATTCTCAGCATGATTGCCAGCTGTAAAGATATTTTCTAACTGTGTACACTTTAGAGTTATACCAATGTCTTGTAGGTGTGAGCACACTAATAGATGTGACAGTATTGTCAGGACATTACAGATTGTCATATGTGTCAAATGTGCAGAGTGCTGACAAATGTTGCTGATGAGATTGTTGTTTAAAGAGCTTTTATTTACAACTAACTAGAGATGTTTTTTGGAAAATAATGTCCTCATTTCCTTTTAGATGAAGTTGGAGATTAAACAGGTCTGTAATTTTGACAACAGTTTATACAGCTTAACATACATTACAACATAGTATTGCAGAGTGCAATAGTGCAGGTATTAATGTACTGCTTTTCCCTTTTTATCACAGGTGAACAGAGGGGTTGGTCTCTGTCCCCTTCGCAACCTGATGTTGGTATCTGTTCAGACTCTGATGATGATGGTGGCCACAGTGAGGCACAGCTGGGGGTTGCACGGGCTGAATCTGTCACAGAGGTTTACATCCATCTTCTGCCCTCATTATTATCATGCACAGTCATTATGCCTGCACATACCCAGTAACCTGAGGCCACAGATATTGGACAGTCAGAGGGTTGGGATATTGAACAGGGAAGTGTGGCAACTATGGCTGCAGTGACTGTCGACAATGTCCATAGCCAAAGAGCTGTCAGGTTCCACACAGGTGGATTGATAAGGGTGATCGTAGGAGGCCTACTGCCCTTCCACCATTTGTTGCCGGTGTCTCATCATGGGTCACTCTTTGCATGTTTTGGGACATCATGGAGATACAGACATGTTCTGAAAGGAATTCCAGATGAATGCTCAGGGTTATGGATGCAGCATAGTCTGACATCTGTGACTTCCTCTACTGCATTACTAATACCTTGGATTGGTTCACTGATGCAGTGGAAAGATATTGGTCTGATCCAGATCGCATTCTATCTGTCTTGGAATGCACATGGTCTGTGATGGAATGTCTGGTTGGAGTTGAGTGTCAGACTCATGGACATAAGTAAGCAACTACATCTGCTCAGAGTCCACATGCCAGTGCACAATCACGTTCCCATAGTGGCAGTACATCCAGCGCTCCAGAGGGTAGTGTGCTGTCCACACCAAGACATGGCAGGCCATGGGCTCATGGTCCTGGGCATTCCTGTGGAGGACATGGGCCCAGCAGACAGTAGTCACCATCAGGTAGTAGCATGGCTTCTGACCTTGGGCATGGAAGTGCCAGTGCAACTCCTGGCAGAGCCAGTTCTCATGTTTGGAGCCAGAAACAGTGAATTGTCAGCTCTGCCATGCATGGTTCAAAGCTATCCAACATACACACATGTAGGGCTAGCACTGTGCTTAACTGTGTTCACGTACACACTCAGACACCACTTTCACAATCAGGTGACCTACAGACACACATGGCACATTTCCATGGCCCATCTTGCCTGCTTCTCCTCCTGACTCACACATATGCTGTCAACCTATTGGGTTAGCCTAGGCCTCCTGCACCCTATACAACACCTTGAGAAAGTGATGATACCTGTGCCACATTCCTGCCACAATTAGGCATCATTGGTAATATCATTATAGGAGTCAGTAAGTGGCTCACTGATGGAACACATACTCAAAATAGGGGAATCCACCTCTGATAGCTGATCTGTAACCAGCAGTGTTCAACAGGGCTCAGTCCTGGGTACTCTACTGCTTGGAATCCATTTAACCATGCTACAAGCAAAACCTGAATGTCTGTGTCTGACAAAATTGACTGATGCCTTCAAACTGTGAGTGGTCATAACATCTGTGAGTTATGTAAATATCCTACAAGAGGGTACTGCTGAACAAATGCCTGTTGACATAGTAATGGCCATATACTCCATGCAGATATCTATGTAGCATTATTTCTATTGGTAACACCTATGTTCCTGGTTCCTCATAAACAGCACATCAGTAGCAACACCTGATGTACATACTCAGGGGTGACAGACCTGAACACACAGGCCTGGCCACACATGATTACACCTAATGTACCTTAGATCTCCATGTCTCCCCAGTGATGAGAATGGAATCATATGTCATGCTTGAGGGCACTGACACCCAAAATTAACGTAGACATGACCTCCATGTACTCTTCCCTCAGCATGCCAATATTTGAGTGCAATGGACATTCTCTAATGTACCTTTCCAAGCACTACTGGCAAGTGCGCACAGCACAATGGTCCCTCACAAGGGAACTTCACACCTTCGGTATCTGTCTAATGGGAATTGTTGGAAATCACTGTCATTGTAGCCTGTGGCATACAGAATACTCAGAGGTGATCTCTGCCTTGCATATGGGGCAACGCATGACCCTGTGTGAGTGGAAATGCTGCATATCTGTAGGTGGCATGGTACACAGATTACTCACTGTCAGGACATTAACCTGGTATGTGACACTAGCAAACATGCTGGTGGGAGAGATCTGTCTAGCAGACTTTCACAAACCTTTGAAACAGACTAATTTCTATGGCAAACAGAGCGCCTCATTGGGCCTCAACAGATGCCATCTGTATGACTGTCTGGGTGACTGTCATTTCACCACAGGGCCTCTGCCTGTGTCCCTTATGGGGCAGGCCAATATTTGCTGATAGTGTAAATAAGGGTAAAACTTGGCTAGGATTGTAAGAGCTCTAGGGTCATTAGGCTACTAAAGTTCAAGGATCCCATGATTCCAAAAGCTGATGTAAAATGCTCAAACAGCCACATGCACAAACCTGTATACATTGAAGATAGCAATATTTTCAATTAATGTTTGAGGGACACTGCACAGCACACACACTGACCAAGTTGGTTGCAAGTAGATTAGAACACCTACCTATCTAATGGTACACGCTACACATCACAGTATGTAACACATGCACTGCACCTCAAGTTTACTCTTACTCTCTCTATTGGACATCTTCTGCTTAATGACATCAGCAGGCCTTGTTGTGATCAGGCATTTGGAGGCTCACATCCTGGCTACATTGAGGATAGCAACACTTCCAATTAATGTTTGCAGGACACTGAATAGCACGCACACAGTCCCAGTTGGCTGCAAGCAAATTAGAACACCTACCTATCTAATGGTACACACTACACATCACAGTACATAATGCACGTACCACACCACAAGTCTACTATTACTATCTCTATTGGACTTCCTATGCTTAACGACATCAGCAGGCCTTGCTGTGGTCAGGCATTTGGAGACACACATCACCTGCTACAACCAAAATATTGAAAACCCTACTTCTTTCTAAATCACTGAGATGATCATATTTATGTAAACACCAAAAAAGCTGAAACAAACACAAACTGGATAAGAAATCTAGAAAATCACTCCACTGGTCACCCACAAATTAAATATAAGGTCCGTTTTATTAAGTGCTTTTCATCTCTCCATATAGGGAGACTTCTTCAGATAACAGACATCTACAAATGCAAAGTTTAAATAAAAAATCATCAGTCATGTGAAACTTAACACACACCTCCATTTAAAAACACCCTTCCCTATAACATCCACATATTGTTAACTGTGCATTTATTTCAATAATTTACGAATAATGCCTTAAATATCCTCATATTAAAATATTTAGCCTAAAATTCATAATTAACATAATTGCTTATTCCATTTATATTTTTATTAACTTTGTTCTAAAAATTTTTTTAAAAATATTAAAATATTAAGATAATTTATCCTAATACATTCTATCCGCATAACAGAACCTTACAATCAGAGGGTATGGACACACTTCCACCTTTCATGAGCCTACCTCTCTAGGTTTTTCCATTTAAGAATACACAGGATAGCATATACTTCATTCAATCCTGGACAATGAAAGGCATCTGTACGATGAAGTTTCCCTTGTATGTGAACTCACAGATATAGTGCTAACACAGAATTTTATAACTTTCAACAACAAGTATTACTTAATAAATTGGACCTTATATTTCATTTGTGGGTAACCAGGGGAGTGATGATCATATTTATGTTGTATAGAGATACACACACACACACACACACACACACACACACACACACACACACACACACACACACACACGCACACACGCATGCACGCACGCACACACACACACACACACACACACACACACACCTGACATTACAATGGCAGCTGGTAGTCTTAAGGTAGATGACATCAGCAGGCCTTGTAGAAGAGGGCAGTTTGGAGGCTGACATCAACTTACAGGGCCAAAAAGTGCAGAACCATTGCAGTTTGGTAATCAATAAGGGATTTTCAGTTGTTTTTCAGGGAGATGTACATGCACACACACCAAGTGGTCTGGAGTGAAATTTGAAGCCCTACCTATCTAGGTCTTACACACTCCAGATCACAGTACTTATCACATTTGCCACAGTTTAAGTCTGGCATTAGAATGGTAGCTGTTTGTCTTAAGGTAGATCAGCAGGCCTTGTATAAGAGGGCTGTTTGGAGGGTAGCATCAACTTACAGTGCCAAAAAGTGCAGACCCATTGCAGTTTGGTAGTCAATGAGTGATTATCAGTTGCTTTTCAGGGAAATGCATCTGCACACACACACATCAACACATCTCATGGCCTGGAGTTAGATTTGAACTCCTACCTATTTAGTGTCTGTGGCCTACAGAGTGATATTACTTCATACTGTTTATCTGTATCTAGTAGCCTAGCAGTCAGGTAATTGTTATTTATCCTAGCTATGTGACTTCAGTTACCAGTTTGGCCATATGTGGCTGTTTGCATTTGGATGGGCAACCCTGTGGGCAGGAACAATGTGTTATGTCCATGTGTGCATGGGCAGCATTATACATTACACCACCTGTTCATCTATTGCTGTATGTGTGGTGACATCCAGCAGGCACAGGGGTCTGTAGGTAAGTGCATTATGTATTGATGAGCCCTTACTTTCGATCCTTTGAGAAACATTATAGATGTGTCATAGTGCAGCTTTACTCACCATTATCAGGGTATATATGACAATACAAACATCCACACACATATTTATGTGCATAACAAGGGTGTATATACAAATGTAGCTGTGGGTGTGTATGGTATATATATCTATATCTATCTATATATCTATCTATATATATATATATATATATATATATATATATATATATATATATATATGTGTGTGTGTGTGTGTGTGTGTGTGTGTGTGTGTGTGTGTGTGTGTGTTATGTAGATATATGGGGAGAGACTGGGATGTATGTTTTTATATATCTATAATCTATATCTATATATCTATACACACACATATATATATATATATATATATATATATATATATATATATATATATGTATATATCTATTTGTATATACATTGAGATAGATATACTATGTATGGGAAAGAGAGATAGTGACAGATATATATTCATATTTGTATGTATGTATGTATAGACATATCTAAACAGAGCAGATCATTCTGAGCAAGGACCAACAGAACTGCGCTCTGTTTAACTAAGTGTATGAGCATGCTCAGCAGGATTCTCACTACTTATAAACTGACTCCATCCTGCACATACCTGTACTCCAGTCTGTGTGTTACAGACAATGACATCAGTCCCTGTTTCTGGAGTAGTGCACTTCATCCAATATATCCTCACCATTCTTCAGCTGTCTGATGTAATTAATATGTGACATAGGTTAATAATGTTACATCTTTTTCAGACTGACAGTCTGTAATAAAACAACATAATAATACCTTACATCCAAAAGATGTGGATGTACCTAGATTCGAACCATCAACATCATCACACATGCTAATTTGCCTAGTCCACAGAGCCACACGAGCTGCCAGACAGAGAAGGTTCATTCATCACATGATCAGCAGTATAAATATGTACGTTCTTATTCCTGCGTTAAGTGAGACATACAATGCGTAATCAGTTTCTATGTTACTACCCTGAGACTGCCTGGACTGCTGCTATACCGCTGATGAGTTACTGTTAAAGCAGTTATATGGAAACACTGTTGTGCTGGGGTGGGGGAACAACACTGCATGTCCTGCTGAGATACACAATTGTCCGAATGTCATGTCACCCCACAGTTTAACATCTCCCTTGACTGCTGCACTGTATATTCCATGCATGAGGTCTAGTGAATATTATAGGACATGTGATATTTGACTGGGTATCTCTATTCCCATGTGGATGTTACCTCTGTTGAAATAGCCCACTATATTTACTTGCATAAATGTAGCCGATCCATACATGCAATGCCATATCATAATAATCCTTACAAGTACTGTGTAGGTTAGAGACTTACCTTACAAATGCAGAAGTCGACAGAACTGTAGTTCAGGGCTGACTCTATCTGATGTAAGCAGTACACAGACAATACATGGATAGGAAGAGGTTGCGTGTGTTGCCTGGCATCAATTTTAATATATGCATGTGAGTAGGAGTAAGGTGTCAGTGCCTAAGTCCCTAGGTTGTCAGTGAATATGCTATGCATTGTCTGTTAGCCAAAGGCAGGACATACTGAGCATGCCTATGTCTGTCTACAGGGACGTCAGCAGGGGTTCCTCCTCCAAGTCCTCCTGTGACTGTGGCTGTGGTGACCTAGGCACTGGTGGGGAGCTATGTATTCCTTCCATTTGCTGACCCTACTGCAGCTGTTTCCACAGGATCAGAATATTTAGCATAGCACATACTGTGAATATATGTGCACATGTGTTTGCAGAGTACAAAAGGGCTCCAACATATATATATATATATATATATCTAGGCACCAGAACCGTGACTTCTGAAGCCCAAATAAATGCTCTGTGATGTTCTTAGTTTGTGATTGTGTCTCATCATGGCATTCTTCCATGGGTGTGTGTACATTTCTGATGGCTGTCATCATACACATTTCCATGGTGTAGCCAACATCCCTTGGTAAATGGCTGTGTGAGATGTCCCCCAGCAAACAGCTGGTACAGCTGTGATGTGCGCCAGATATGGGAGTTGTGATAACTGCCAGGCCTGCCAGCACACACACTCAGGATAATCCCCTGGGCATTCCACATGACCTGGCAGGTGATGAAGTGTTACCCCCTTGCATTTAATGTAAACTCTATCCTGCTCACCAGGTAGTGCTTTGATGTGTACATGAGTGCAATCTATGGCACCCAATACTTCAGGGTAGTGTGCCACATGGTAGAACTGTTGCATATGTCTGGCCCTCACCTCAAGGGATAGGGGAAAAGATATGTGGGCACTGGAATGTGGTAGCATAGCATCCAGAAACTGGTGGAGTATCCTGGATGCAGATCCCTGTGAGACCCCTGCTATGTCCTGTTTCATCTATGGAAAGTACCTGTAATTAATATCCTAAGGGCTACACATACCTTTGTTTCCACTGGGATGGGTTCCCCTCTGTTGGCTCTGAGTCTGAGATGAAGGTGCAGAGCTCAATGAGTTCTAGTAGTATGTCCCTGTCCACCCTGTAGCACTCTACAGTCTCCAGCTCATGTAGCTCCTGAAAGGTTACCCTGGGCCTGAACACTCCTCGCCTTCTCTGCCTAGGCCTATTGTCAACAGTACCAGCAGCACTGACTTCAGTATTTAGCACATACAGAAGTAGAAGACGTGCAACAGCCCCTCGCATTATCTCAGTTAAAATCCCCAAGTCTGTATCGCAATGGTCTAGAGTATAGGGGGAAATCAGAATGTAGGGTGCATGCTTACTTTATAAACGTCTGCTGTAGGTCCAGAATGTGTGATTGGTTAACTATGATGCATTCCACCTACCTACATTATAATTAACATCATTTAGTGGCCCTATTTTAGTGTACGATGCAACGAACTGCACAAACACGGTGACCTGAAGTTAAAAGAGCCTTGAAGTGAGAGGATACACCCCCTGATGTCAGTCACATCCTGTATAAACATCAGTTTGGTCTAAGAACCTACACGTAGGGGATATGCAGGCACAATTACTCCTTTTTGCTAATCAATAAATCCACTTCATATGCATACATGTCATTGCTGACAGCCTGGAAACTACATGCTTCATAGCCCTATGACCTTAGCAAGAGCAGCAATGCACCATTGTACAGACCTGATGCAAAGTCCTATAATAAATTTCTGACAAATATTATAAAAATCCTTTTTTTTTTATTTTATTTTTTTTTTCTATTAAGCATGTTTGCGCACTATGGTGCATAATGCAAATATGCTGAGATTATTAAATAAAAATATATATTAATTTAACTTATTCCCTTCCTCTTTCTGACATCCACAAGAATAGTTTTGCTCATATATGTATGTAGTATAACATTTTCAGGGGATTTATGTCCACATTTCTGCAGATTTATATCCCCTTTTTCTGTCTAGACTCCTGAATTTTTCTGTGTACACTACAGACACTGACACTGAGTCTGAACAGAAGCCTTTCTGCTTGTTAAATCAATCAACCTGCCTCCTTTGCATGACATTCACCTGCTTACGAGGAGATTTGCATGCTACAGAATTTTCCATGTTTGTGCACGTGTGCAAGCTGGTCAGTAGTGCTTGCTGAATCTAAAAATGTTTCTGGCCATGTAGGCATTGTGGTGCAATGCCTACATGAAAAAAAAAAAAAACAAGTAGGCTTTATTGAATTCCCACCCTAATTGTTGTTTCAACATGGTCTTCAAATGTAAGAAAATTGTTGACCGAGGCCCAAGATCTCTAAGAACTGTGTTTGTGTAAAGTGACGTACTAGCTATGCTTTAAGTTGTAGATGAGGGTTTTTTTCTCCAAAGGTATTAATGTTACACTTTTTTGCATTTTGTTTAAACCCTTTTGCTGTATACCATTTGTTTGTAAGAACTAGTTGTTGCTTAAGTACTTCTGTATCAGTGGAGAAATGAATGATGACAGCCCATTTGTAGTAATGTTCAAAGCGGGTTAGCCACAGGTCAGGATTTGTGGTATAGAGGTCAGTAAAGTATACAATAAAAAAAAACAAAAAAACAAAAAACAAAAACAGGAATCCCAATACTGAGCCATGTGGTATTATACTGGTAATGTTCTTTCTTTCTGAATTAGAACCTGCCACTTAATTGTGCTAGCTCTATCTAGATAGTTTAAAATCCATCTTTCTATGTAAGGGTCTACCACAAATTCTTTTAACTTGTTTACAATTTGAGCGTGTGTATTGACAAAGGCCTTAGACAAATCCTGCTATGCAGTGTGGACTGAGTGGTTGTGTTTGCAAAGTTGACATTATCTGCCTTTGACAAAACCAAATGGGGGGGGGGGGCAGTTATATCAATTTTTTTATATTTTTGGATAAGCGCTAAGATATGACACATTGCAAGGACTTACACATTAGGCTAGAGAGGGTAATGGGCTTATAATTTCTGTGGTCTGTGAAAGGGACTGCCTTTTGGCAGGTATACTGCTACAGCTGTTTTTCAAACTGCATAATCATATACTGTAGTAAGAATTGAGTTCAGCTAGTACAGTTGAGGTTCAGTGAGGGCATGCCTGGTGCTGGACATCCAGATAAATTCTCTTTTCTCTTGAAAATGGTGTTTCAATTTTAGGTGGCAAAGCCACAGCATATTTCATGGTGATCTTGGGGGGTGGTGAGTGTGACTCAGGAATTTTTGAATTCCTTTGTCTGTTTTTGGAATAAAGAAATCACTAAACTTTCTGCAGATATGCTATTGTCTTTAGGGTCAGCATGGGTGATGCCATTTTTGATTAGATTAACATATTGCAAGATGTTATTTCTCAGTTTCTTAAAGTAACTGAAGACAAATTTTTGCTTACGTGTTGCTTCTGATGTCAACTTCGATTCATGCTCAGCCCTGTTTTTTCTAATGATCATTTTTATTTATTTATTCACTTATTTTTGCTAACCAGTTTGTCTTTAATTTGGGTAGATTTGTTAAGAGATTTTAATACTTTGTTTTCTTTTGTCATAAAGCTTATTTATGTTGGTGGATCACCAAGTTGGTTTATTTTTAACATTCCCATTCCGTGTGGTTCTTGTTGTTGCTACTAGAGCTGAACACTTGTTATGTAGGAGCAGAGTTCAAATGAAAAAGTAGTAGCTGAAGGTTCATGACGAATGGTGAAATTGAACAAAAAGTTATACCGCTCATCACAGAATATAAGCAGGTTAGTATAAGTTTCTGAATTCAGAACTTTTTACTGTTGTGGGATAGGTGGCTTTAACTGAGAATGTTACTAATTTGGAGCCTGATTTAACCAGGGTTGGAGATATTATAGGCTTGGTATACTTAGGGGCAATGCTGATGAAGAACAGGTCCAGAATCTTACAGACCATATTTCTACTATTTTTAAGGAGTTATAGTTGACTAGGTCTTTGATTCTTTGGGCATTCCTAACTTTTGAGAAGTAGGTATACCAATTAATTGAAGGAGAATTGAAATCACCAAATATGAATTTATTTTTGTTAAAATTAGTTCACTGAGTACATTTTCAAATATATCATGGTCTACTCAAGATGTACTGTGTCCTATTGCAGACTACAGAATGATAGTTATTTTTATTAGAGATAAGTTGGAGTTCAATTAGTTGCATTATTAGAGAACTTGGGTTTTGTCTAGAGGTGATATTATCTCTAACAAATACAGAGTTGTCTTTGGAATGCCCCTCAGGTCTGAAAGCATGGTAAGCATTGAGCTCAGGTAAGGATGGAATTCTGTCCTTGCACTACCTAAAAAAGTTTGTTACATCACAAACACAGATGTGTTCTAGATGTAGAAGAGTGTCATGATCAAGGTAGTTTATTATTATGACGTTTGATATTCTGGTCTGAAATAGGATTTGCATTGTCACTATTTAGTATGCTGTAATGTCCAGTAGTCAAATTTGGTTTACAAAAGGCACTATTGGGTGGCAAAGCATTTTATCAGTAAGTGAAAAAGCATGAACTGAGAGGTACAGGTCATCTGTAAGGAAGTAGCTTGGCCTATACTTCTTCTCCTTCCAGGCTGACACATACTGGACCCTTGAAGAATGAGACCAACTACTTTGCCTACTCCTGAAATCACTTGAAACAATTGTGCATGCCCATGAGGTGATTGCAATGGTCAAAGGATATTGCATGTGGTAACATGATATATAGAGCATGGGAGATTTTCATGGCCCTTCATAGCTGCATTGTACAGTACCATAAATGCGGGTCCAACCTATTAACCACAGGCAATATCCAAATGGATACAGTGGGTACAGACAGTTTACAGTAACATATTGATGATGTAGTATGACCACATATGCACACAAAGTAGTATGCTTTTTTTCAAAGCTGTACAGGTGAGACTATACTAACCTGAAGTTAGCAGCACTGGGGCAACTTCACAAGGCAGGACAGTGTCACTATGAATGTGACTAGTGCCTAAAGGTGATGCATACCATTAGGTCAGGGAATAATCTGGCAGGATGTTAATGGAATTGAAGGACATAATGAGTTCCTCCAACACATATGTTGTCATCTTACAGGTATGTTCTCACATGCAAAGCAAAAGGCGTGGAACATTGTGGCATGCAGGGTCACAACAGGAATGAACCACCAGCATGGAAGTAGCTGACATAAACAAAAGAACCTTAATGTTAATCACCATGCAGGAGGACAAGTTCTTCATACCAGATGGTATGAAACTGAAGATATAGGCCTGATACCTACTACCTATCTACCACTGAAATGGACCAAAGTGATACTGGAAATACTACTAAGGTTTGTCACATGTTTAAACATAAATTATAGTGTATATTATTGTTGAAAATCTGCACTGCCGTCATGTAGTAATGTTTTGTTTTCAAGTGCAATGTTCTGCACATCAAAGTATGTGGTAGAGACTATTGTGTAGCAATGTTTAACATGTGACATACTATGAATGCAACAGGGGAATAGTACCTCCATAGGTCTGTGGATTCACACTTAGTGCATTCACACTTTCCACTGATGTAGGGTCCTCTACAGTGGGACAACATCAGGGTAATGCCAGCAGACCTTTGTTGGCTTTCATTAATGGAGAAATGCAGGTGGAGAAAGTAATATTCATATGTGATTACTGTAAAACATAATAATGCCCCTTTTGTAGGGTTTTGATGGATGAGATGTCCATGGCTATGAAGGGGTCTGGATATGAGGTGCATATATACAGCATGTCCCACAACAAGGGAAAAAGAATATTATAGAGTGAGTGTTGGTGTGTCATGCTGGTATGTGGTCAGCCTCCCCTGCTTGTGCTCAGAGATGTTTCTTAGCCTATAACACTGAACTGTCTTGCAGGTTGGCACACAGCTCCCATAGTTTAAACCCATTCCTGCAAAAGAATGAATGCAGTCCTGTGATAGGAAACTCAGTGACTGTCAGCAACAGTTCATAGTGGCATCTGAACCCAGTCAACAGGGAATATGATCCCTGACCTCCAAAATGTCTCTCAGAATGCATGGTCACCACATACAACTTTGGTTCATGATACACTATATGACATGCTAATGACTAGATCCATTGATAAGTCTCTGTATGACTTTTTGATGATAGAATTCCCTTTGATTCCTATTATCAAAGGTTTGCCCAAGCTACACAAGGACAAGTATCCACCCCCTTTGCGTCCCATTGTATCAGGTGACCATTGGGTAACTCAAAACGCATCTACATATATACAAACTAGATTGGGAATACTTGTGAAGAAAGTACCTACTATTTTACTTGATTCTTTTAGACTGTTAGATGATCTGAAATCAAATATGGTAACAGATAAAATAACAGATAAAACCTTGCTAGTAACACTAGATATTGAGAGTCTCTTTACCAACATTCCCAACGAATATGGTTTAAATGCAATAAGAACTCATATGACACAACTAAATATTGATAATGGTGAAATCATGAATGTATGCTGCTTGTTGGACCTTGTCCTGAATAATAATGTTTTCCTCTATGACAACATGGCATATGCACAAACATGGGGGGTGGCCATGGGCACCCCCTGTGCTAATGCATATGCTAATCTTGTTGTACTTGAATGGGAAAAGGAATACATCTTTAATGATCCTAGGTTTGCCAATGTCGTTATATATAGACGCTTTGTAGACGACATTCTAGTGTTATGGAATGGGGATGAAGCTAGTCTTACTTCGTTCATCAGTTACATGAATAGTATTACTTCGTTTTTCAAATTTAGCCATGAATTTTCCAAGCATAGTATTAATTTTTTGGATATCACTATTAAGAAAGATATCCAATGTGAGCTAGTAACCACTCTTTATAGAAAATCCTGCTGGAGGAATGGGATCCTCCATTATGACAGCCTACATCCGCGGCATATCTTTCGGAACATAATAAAGAATCAGATGAGCAGGATAGTTAGAATATGTAGTGACAAATCGGATGCCCTTAATTTAATTGACACCCAGAAGAAATATTTCATGGATAGGGGATATCCCTTGAAGCTGATTGATGACGTGATGGAATCCATGTTTGACAATACTATGTTCCAGGCTAAAAAATTTTTCAAACCTTATAGATCTACCAAAAATATGGGTAATAAAATACCATATGATATAAAATATACTGGTGATGTGCAATATCTAACCAATATAGTGAGAGATAATTGGAAGATCTTACTATCAGACACAGCTGTCCTAGAAATTGTTAGTGAGAAACCAGCTTTTAGATTTATGAATTGTATGAACATAAAAAGGCTTTTATGTAAAGAAAAATTAGTTATTACACCTACTGATGTTAGGTCTCAGTTAAAAACAGGTACTTTTCCATGTGGAAAATGTTCTCTTTGTGGATATATTACTAAGAAGCGTGGCTTTACTGCCCCGGGTGCTGAATTAAGAACAAAATCTATGTTCTATGCTAATTGTAATACTAGAAATGTCGTTTATCTAGCCACCTGTAATTTCTGTGACAGTTACTATGTGGGGCTGACTTCGCGAAGGCTAAGGGATCAGATATATGATCATGTTTATAATATAAGAAGGAACAATTCTACTAATGCATTGGCTTTGCATTGTATTGCTCACCCTAAACACAGTTTTGTGTTTCAGGTCTTGCAAATAATAGACCCCAATAGGAGGGAGGGTGACCACATGAACACCTTGGAAACCTTTGAATTAAGGTGGATCCTGAGACTTAAAGCCCACATACCACCTGGTTTGAACACCGTGGTCAATCTTCGACCAGCCTTGTCAGGACCCACTTAGCTGATTTATTTTATTGTGCTGGATTTAATAAGAACTTTCAATATGTGTTATATCATTGATGCCTTGCAATTAGGATCTTTTCATAAAGATCAAAGACTTGAATAAGGTGACTCACCATGACAAAAGTCTAAGGTGCTTTACATTATTTTTCATCTGCTAATGTTAACATGTATATTGCACAACTTTCACAGTTAAATATTTTCGTCACAATGCATTGCCATTTATTTTAGTTTATATGGATATGGTCTGATAATCTGCCTAGGCACTTCACATCGTATGGAACTACCCGGATCTAAATTGCATTATGATCTCGGTTTTTATTCCTATTTAATTGATGACATTGATGTAATGTTCAATGTGATTAGAAAATGAAGAGAAGAAATTCTCATGTATTCCTTGTATTATTTTTATATTTATATTTTTATGTATGTAGACCCTGTATATCATTACTGTGGCTGTAACATTAATTTGGGTTTGATTAGTTAATGTGCCTTTAATGGTACTATTTGGTGTCGACCTCTGGTGTGGATAACAACCTTCTTCGTGTAGATACTTCTTGTGACTAAGGGTCTTTTCTGTATATAACTTTGCACATTTGTTAGTATGATAGTTTTTCTTATATATTGTTATTCTTCAGATTAGTTATTTAATGTCTCATAATTAATATATATATTTTATGTTATTGGTCGGTTTTTATATATATTAAATTCTAATCTCGATCATCTGAATACTTAAGGTTCCAGTTCGAGTAGGAAACAGCGTCCATTGGAGATAAAATGGAGCCTATAAGCACCACTGTGCTGTGAGCCTAGCTGCTTGGTGTTGGCCGTTCTGTTTTCTCCATTTATTATATTTTATTATTCTATCTAATGTAACCTGCACAAAACCTGTCTCAATAAATATGACTTTATTGTCATGGTCTGGGTAGCAATGGCACGTAACATCATTGCTACATTTATGTTGGTAGTATAACCCAAATGATGATGTCCGGTTTTTGTTTTGCTTGCGCGTGTAAGCGTGCCCCTAAATAACTAACTATTTTATGTTAGCTGGCCTCCGCATACTATTAAAGACCTTTGTAAATGTTTTGTGGAACACATCAGTATAAATCTTGGCTATCTACACTCTTGTCAGCAGTATTTGTTTTTGATTATTATATTTTATTTTATTTTATTTCATTTCGCTTTGTTTCATTTTTGTTTATGTGTTGTTTTAATATCACGATTAATACCTTGGTCTCATGCCTTTGTACCCACGAATCCAATATAAAATAATAACATTGGTGTCTTAACTTGGTACATGATTTATAAGTAATGTCATGCCCTAAGCAAGCTTCTTTCCAAATATGGGCATTACTTCCTTAATTATAATCAGTGAGGTATATTACCATCAATTGCTGATACTATATGTATTTCTTGATGTTAGTTTGCTGATGAAATCTTAAATTGTGGAAATTACTGAGTATATTAAATACTATAAATGATTTATTCAGTTTTTAAATGGAATTTTAGGTTGTTGATATGAATTTCGATGAATTTTGTCTTAACAATGTGTTGATTTTTGAATTAATTGATTGATTGTGTTTGATTATTTGGTATAAAAGACAATGAAAATTTCAGTGAGATTGTAACCTGAGGAAGCGCAATTCTATTGCGTGAAAGCGCTTGTTTCTGTTTTTGTTTTTATTATTAAATGCTGTTGGATTTATTTCGTGGTGGTTTCAAGCAATTCTTTCAGCTTAGCACCTACTACCTATCTACCACTGAAATGGACCAAAGTGATACTGGAAATACTACTAAGGTTTGTCACATGTTTAAACATAAATTATAGTGTATATTATTGTTGAAAATCTGCACTGCCGTCATGTAGTAATGTTTTGTTTTCAAGTGCAATGTTCTGCACATCAAAGTATGTGGTAGAGACTATTGTGTAGCAATGTTTAACATGTGACATACTATGAATGCAACAGGGGAATAGTACCTCCATAGGTCTGTGGATTCACACTTAGTGCATTCACACTTTCCACTGATGTAGGGTCCTCTACAGTGGGACAACATCAGGGTAATGCCAGCAGACCTTTGTTGGCTTTCATTAATGGAGAAATGCAGGTGGAGAAAGTAATATTCATATGTGATTACTGTAAAACATAATAATGCCCCTTTTGTAGGGTTTTGATGGATGAGATGTCCATGGCTATGAAGGGGTCTGGATATGAGGTGCATATATACAGCATGTCCCACAACAAGGGAAAAAGAATATTATAGAGTGAGTATTGGTGTGTCATGCTGGTATGTGGTCAGCCTCCCCTGCTTGTGCTCAGAGATGTTTCTTAGCCTATAACACTGAACTGTCTTGCAGGTTGGCACACAGCTCCCATAGTTTAAACCCATTCCTGCAAAAGAATGAATGCAGTCCTGTGATAGGAAACTCAGTGACTGTCAGCAACAGTTCATAGTGGCATCTGAACCCAGTCAACAGGGAATATGATCCCTGACCTCCAAAATGTCTCTCAGAATGCATGGTCACCACATACAACTTTGGTGAGCATACCACACATTGTTGTCACTGTGTGTGCCCTCTTGGTCAGCTGGTGACAACTGAGATCTTCTCACTCACTGCTCTGTGCAGATTTAGTGTTATAACAAGCAGTGAGTTAGTTTGTGTTGTCTATATCATGGCCTACAGATGAGAAACAGATGTTAGTGGGTTGTCTATGGTGTAGTGTATTTTGCCCATTACTTCCTTAGCTGTGACTTCATTTCTCCATTGTGTTCCCCTGTAACTTGTCCATAATCTGATACTTCTGATGCATCTTTTTTGGCCTGTCTTGGCATAGTACCACTAAGTTGCATAAACTGTTTATGCAGGGCCATGTTGTATAATGGCATACACTACAAATATGTATTTGCATATGCTGGACTGTACTGGATAGCACCACTGGTGGTGTCTAAACAGTAGACTTTACCCTTCAGCAGTTGAGAGCCTCTTTCTACAATATTTATTGTTTCTGCTTAGTCATTGTTATATAACAATTCTGCTATTGCATGTTGATTTTAATGGGAGTCATTTTCAGTCATTAATGAGCATATCTGTCATTGCCTGAAATGGAAGACAGAACATTATATGCGAAATCGTTCAGCATGCATTCACCCATGCATGCTACCTGCAGATACAGGCCATTCTGTTTGTTGTATGTTTATGCCAACCAACCACTTGACTCTGTGAGATGTCCTCTGATAGATACCATTGGTATGTGTGAGAGGTGCACCATATGAGTGAATCATAAAATGCCTGAATGGCACAGATACGTAGTGATAATGCCATGGACATTAAAGGCTCTGTACAGTTCAGGTGATGTTAAACCTTCATATTTGTGCATCATATTTCCCTCAAGACCAGGTGGTTCCATAACAGAACATTACTGGGGTATATGTTAAACAAGACCACATGGAAGTGTGAATCTCCTAGAAAGCTGTTATGATGTTAGTTCTGTCCTCTACTTGACATGTGAACCAGATAATCTGTTCCTCATGTTGCAGTATGATGTCAAGGAATTCTGAGGAATCACCTATATTTTCAAGAAGCAAAGGTTTGTGACAAGTCTAACATGTTGCTTGTAGTTCAGTGGCAGGTCCCTGTAACTAGGATGGTCAATTGAAAAGAAACCTTTGTGTCCACAGGAATGGACACTCCACGCATACCCCATTTGTTTTCTTGGGCCAAAACAGTTTGTCTGAGTCCCATAGTGTATCATTGCTAATCTACAGAGAATGATTATCTGCCAGAGTAGCAATATGACTGTATATCTCTGTTTTTGTGGGTTCCTATGATAAGCAATATTTCCATCATTGACTTTAAACACAGTTATTTTATATAGCACTTCACCTAGTTTTTCCTGCCTCATTATATGCATATATATCACATTATTCAGTATTGGTGACTGTGAATGCACATCATCACCATTTTATATGTCTCCGAACCACTTTCTCCCATATGCTCTCCCACTTTTGCTTATTCTGTATATAGGAGTTCTCATTTACAAAACATTATGTAGTATAGAATAGGTGAAATGTTTAGTATATTTTAAATATATTAATGTATTTGAAAAACATAAAATGTGTATGTATTGATGGCTAAGGGTGTTCTTAGCAGTGTGGTTGCAGTCAGTACTATTAAGGAGCAGTTTTTAACCAATATATATAATTATCCAATTTAGGTGGTTATATGTGTGTAATTAGGATCATCTGACATTTATTGAGTATATAGGGATGTGTATTTTACTATTGAAATTGTTCTGATGAAGTCACTTGGTGATGAAAGCGCTTAACAAGTTTTAAGTGTGAATAAAGGATTTTTATGCTTTAAGTACTGCCTGCATTGTTATACTGTGAAGACGCTGCATATTTCTAGGAGCTGGTGTGGAGCTTAATACTTTTTATTTGTGGACTGTTCCTGGTTCGTATCAATTAATTATGTAGTCATTCTCATGTGCTGCACATCATACACAGTCTAGAACATATGAATTTTGAAGTTTTGAAACTTCAATCATATGATAGAGATCTACATAGATATATATGTGTGTGTGTGTGAGTGTGTGTGTGTGTGTGTGTGTGTGTGTGTGTGTGTGTGTGTGTGTGTGTGTGTGTGTGTATATATATACATATATATATATATATATATATATATATATATATATATATATATATAAAACACTGAAAACTCAAAACATTGAATCCTATAACATTGAAAATACATAGGAAAGCAACATGTACTATATTCCAGATACAAACAGAAACAATTAAAAAATAAACCATATTACACTTCCTTAACTATAAGCAGGGGGTGACCCACCTGCAGCCCCTCATGTGGTGTGGTGTACCCCCCCCCACCCACTGCTACTTAAATATATCAACTCCACGTTCGCACAACACTACACTAAGATGTGTTATGCTGTAGAATAGCAAGTAAGACGGGAACTTGACTGAGGTTACCTATGAAACTCTGGTAAGTATCGCAGAGATATATAGTAATGTGTAATGTTTTGACAGTGAAATAGTGTTTCTAAGAGAAAGTTGAGGATATTTTTTTTACAATTTAAACAGGCAGTCATGAAGCGCAGAATATTATGTTTTCCATTTTGTTCTGTGTAGTGCGATCTTGGAGTTGATAATTTAAGTAGCAGGGGGTGTGGGGAGTGCAGCCTCCCAGATGGGGGGCACAGGAGGGCTTTCCTCTGCATAAATGTGACGTGAAGTGTACGAGTTACACTTACTTGAGCTCCTATACAGACATCATGTTCGATATGCTTCGAAAAAGTCGAATCTGCTGAATTTGTTCAGCAAATTCAACATTTGTTTAAGATTTTGATAGTAAACTATATATATATATATATATATAGATATATAAAACTAGGGATTCACTTTATGTTCTCAAAATACTGAAATGTCGAAATTCAGTATTTCGAGGCTATAAACTCAAAACCTAACAACAATGAAAACTCAGAAGCGTGAAATTCAAAATCTCGCACACCGGAGATTGTGAATTAGCGCTTCTACTCCACACACACACACCTTTCTCCCCACAGACAAACAGATGCTCTCTGCTACATAAAAGCAGAGGGGCAAGCCCACCCTGCACCCCGTGTGGGGGGTTGCACTCCCCCACACCCCCCTACTTAAATATTCTAACCCCAAGGTCGCACAACATACAAACACACACAAAACACCACCACACAAGCTACATTCTCCTTGAACACACACATCACAGCAACAAAACACACTAACAAACACTACAGCCCCTAACCCAAAACCCTTAACTCATACACACTTACCTGAATCCATATCCATAGCAAAACACCAGAAGTGTTAATTCAAAACCTCCGGTATTCGAGGTTTTGAATTTCGAGCTTCTGAGGTTTCGCTCATTTTAGGATTCCACTTTATGGGCCCAAAATACTGAATTTCGATATTTCAGTATTTTGAGCTTCTAAAGTGAATCCATATAAATAGATATATCTACATATATAGATATATTCACCCCTGATGTATAATTATCCTTATTAAACCAAGTTGCCTCTCTGGTCAAGCAGGTCTCCACCCCCATAACAAGAAGTGGAAACCTCAAAAATGCATCACTCGCACACCAGGCCCCAATAGACACTGTCCTGTAACTAAAGAGACTTAAAACTAATTAAACCAAGCCACCCATCTGGTCAAGTGGGTCTCTGCTCCTGATAGCAAGAAATGAAAACCTCAAAAATACCTCACTTACACACCAGGCATCCACAGATACTGTCCTTTAACTAAAGGGACTTAAAACTAATGTAGGTACCTAACCTCCAAGTGTCTAGACAGTAAAATATCTTAACTGCACTAAATTAAACAAGTGTTAGTGACTGTGTCAGTATATTGTGCTGTATAGTTCCTTACTCAAACCACTGAACTGACTAGCTCATCACCAAGAAGCAACAGATCCATAACCTTGTCCAGTAAGTAGCTCCCCCAAAATGCAGTCTATTTTCTTTTGAGAAAAACTTAAATCTATAAAATATCATAACAGTACCTCTCCTCTTCATCTGTACCTAATCCTGGCTTTAATATTATATCCATTTAAGAAATTCAGGGTAAAATTAGATAGTGTCTGCACTTACCTTAATTTAACAGTATAAAGTAGTGTGACTGTGGAAAGTAATATACCTTTTCTTAATGTCCATTGATTGGTTTCTAATCCTCTTGCACTTCATAAACAGTGACAAAACCATTTTACATGTGTATTAAATGTAAACTGTTTCCACTTGTCTTAATTTAACAGTATAAAGTAGTGTGACTGTGCAATGTAATATACCTTTTCTTAATGTCCACTGATTGGTTTCTAATCCTCTTACACTCCATAAACAGTGTCAAAAACATTTTAAATGTGTATTAAATGTAAACTGTCCCATTAATTTTTAGCAGCGGATTTCAGCCGATACCATTGCTCTACATCTGCAAATAATCTAATTGTAGTCACCAGCAGCATTTCTGTTATTGCACAGTAGACTATCTACAGTCACCAAACAGCAGTGCAGTAAGCATTTCTGTTTCTGTGCTCACTCCAAGTTACTTTTCACTGTTAAAGGCATTCCATGCTATTTTAAAACCCTACTTTTAAGTAATATATCCTTTTCCTTTTTCACTGCTTTTAATACCTTACGGATTATTTTTGAAGATGACTGCAAAGAGGGTCTAGGTCACACTTGCTCATTTCACCCTCACTTTGCTCTGGCTCACTCCGCTCCCCTACCCCCATTCCCACCTACCTCATGTATCCTTACATTTATAATTATACAGACCCCACTCACATTAATCTGTCAACAAATCAGACCACTTCCCACCAAACTAACAACATATATCTCAACTATCCACTCACCAAACACCACAATTAGACTCATCCTATATTACAATAAACCCAACCCACCAACACTCACTATGTCCAACACCCCACAAAAGCTACTACAAATAATCTGCATTTTATTTATAATGTTAATACTACTTAGCTCAGCCACATCACTTACAAATAAAGCAGCCATACCCATCTACACCACTAGGACATCCTCCAATAACATATCCCAACAACTGATGCATTACTCAAACATCTTCCCACAACTGTTTTACTATCCTTTCCCCTACAACCCCAACAATAACATAAAAATCCACAATACCACCAATCCTCTTCTTCCTACACTAATTCCATACCATAAAACTAAATGCAACCCTCTGCAAACGTACCTAATACTGAAATTAATTCAAAGTGGCAATATATATCCAAACCAGTTCCCATTCAGAAGCCTGAAACATCATAAGCCTGAAAATCAAAATCCTGAAACCAAAAGCCTGAAAATTCAGAATCCTGAAAACTCAAAATCCTGAAAGCCCAAAATCCTGAAAGACCAAAATCCTGAAACTCAAAATCCTGAAAACACAAAATAGACATACTGATGTCATTGTGGCTTTGCTATTGTTAGCCCTGTGGTGTTAGGTCATGCATTGGGGTCAGGTAAGTGTGCGGTTGGTTTTATTTTAGGGTTACGGGCGGTTTAAGTGAGTTAGGGTTAGGGCGCAGGTTAGGCATGTATGCAATAGTGACAAATATTGGGGTTAGGGGCGGTTTAAGTGAGTTAGGTTTAGGGCTGGTCAGGTGAGTGTGCGATAGTGACGGACCTTAGGGTTAGGGTTAGGGTCAGGGTCAGTTGGTAGATATTAGTGTCTTTATAGTGACATATTAGCATTATTTGTGTTTTCAGGATTTTGAGTTTCAGGATTTTGGTCTTTCAGGATTTTGGGCTTTCAGGATTTTGAGTTTTCAGGATTCTGAATTTTCAGGCTTTTGGTTTCAGGATTTTGATTTTCAGGCTTATGATGTTTCAGGCTTCTGAATGGGAACCATCCAAACCTTGTACCAAATGTGCAATCTAACTTCAAGTCCCTAAACCTATTTATTCTAAACCTAAGAAGCTTATGCAATAAAATAGCTTCCCTGCAAGCTTAGATAGAACAATAAACCCAGACATCTTTGCCCTAACAGAAACCTAGATGCACTCTGGAATAAACAATACTGAACGTATACCCGCTAACTACCCATCTTCAGACTAGATGGACTAGAATAGAAGGGTGGAGTGATAGCACTTTTGTATCTATCAATATTCAGTATGACTCCTTACCCACACAAACCACCCAAATTCCTTAATGCCGAAGTAGTAATAAATACCCAACATCTTAACAACTCTAAAGAAATCTGTCTCATAACAGTCTATATCCCTCCAGGAAACAATGTACCAATCCTAGAAGACATACTATCAAAGACAACATATAACTATAAACTGTAATCTTAGGAGATATTAACTGGCAAGCAATCACTGTAACCTCTCCAAACACAAACATAAACCTATACAGGTTTAAACAACTAATCACTGAACCTACAAGGTATAACAAAGACTTCACTAACCACGCTACCCGTGATTAGATCTTGGTATACCACACAACCAATTTCTCCTCCTCAGGTACACTACAAAATTCACTAAGTGACCATCTTCCAGCCTTTGCCATCAGATCAACCACCCACCTCCAAAAAGAAAATACCATAAATCAGTTGGGAATACCAACAGACCCAATCGAGAAACTATCTCTGAACAACCTACTGAATGGAATAAACATGGAATAAACTTGTCACTCCTAAAATTACTACCACTAAATGATGCTCTTCAATACTTCAATACTACTTTCTTAAAAATAGTTGATAATCTGTCCCCCATACAAACAAAGACAGTAAAGAAAACAAAAACTCCATGGCTAATAGCCAGCTGTATTGACCTCATGAAGCAAAGAGACATATCATGAACAATTGAAAACAAAACACAACCTAACAAAATCTCCAAGCTTATAAAGCATTATGCAATAGAGTAACCAAAATAGTCAACAAATGTAAACAATCATACTACTCCAATCTCCAGCTTCAACACAAATACAACCCCAAAATATATGGCACTCTATAACTACCATCCTAAACCCAGGCTCAAACAAGACCACTCCTCCTCACCTAGTGTCCCCCAGCAGAAATTGTTGAAGAATTTAATAAACATTTCATAAAATCTATAGCAGACTTACTCACCTCTACAAACTCAGGTAACTCACAACTAAACCTACACACCAACAAAAATTCTTTAACACCCCCCAAAAAAGATCAATCACATGACCATAAAACTAAACAACAAAATAGCTCCAACAATACTTTCACTTTCCATCCCATTCCCTCCTCTCAAATAAAAAAAAAACACTACTCAACCTTAAATCTTTCTCCATCAGCAGGCAATCTCCCATCCTAATACCTAAAACTTGCCACCGACTCAATTGAATATTCAGTCAGCATCCTAACAAAGGTCACTCTCAAAAGCTACAGTCCCTCCAATATGGAAACTATCCCACATAACACCTATTCATAAAGGAAAACAGTCCATGGAAATCTCTATTTTCTGCCCAATATCAATACTACCCCCTCTATACAAAATCATGGAAGGGTATATTTACCATCAAATCATGAAACATTTACTCCAAAACAACCTGCTCTCTCAAACTCAACTTGGCTTCAGTCCAAATCTCAGCACATCCACAGCACTACTATCCTTTACAAACACCATTAACAAAGTCAGAGACAAATGTCACCTAGTAGCAGCGATATACTTAGACCGCTCAAAAGCATTTGATACTGTTTCACACACTTTACTACTTAACAGACTTCCCAATATAGATTGTTCCTCCTCCACACTCCAGTGGTTCCAAAGTTACTTCTATGATAGGAAACAAGCAGTTAATGAATCAAATCAACTCTTCTCCCTTCCTACCAAACCCCACAGGATTATCCCAAGGCTCTGTTTTAGGTCCCTTACCATTTAACATATTCACCAATAACATGTACACCTCCTCTTCCCCAGGAACATTAATACAGTATGCAGATGACTCAGCCTTAATCTGCACCTCCCGTACCCTCCCTGAACTACTAATCAAAACCCAGCAATCTTTTTCATCAATCAAATCATGACTTACAGAGTCCCAACTCTTTCTAAATACCCCCTGCCAAAAAAAAAAAAACTCTTATGATATTCCACCCCAAAAATATCACCCTCAACCCAGGCCAACTAAATACTTATGCCGCCAACAATACAATCTTAGACATTGTTCAAGAAACTAAACTACTTGTTTTTATAATTGTTGATGAACTTAACTTTGACCCTCATATTCAACAAAATATTAAAAAAAAAAAAAAAAAAAAAAAAAATATAAAACTAGGAATACTCTACAGAAACAGTCAATTCCTTACCACTACAACCAAAACTACCCTGGCTAAAACCTTCCTGCTCCCATCACTTCTCTGTGGTTCCTGTATACTAACCAATCTGCAGAACTCCAACAAAACTAAATTAGAGAATGCTACAACAAAGTTGCAAAGTTCGCAACCAACTTCAACTACCATACATATCTTTGTACATCACTTAAAGAATTAAACCAGTTAGCATTAACACAGCAGCTTTCATATACACACTTAATTACAACACACAACATATTTTATAGGCTCACTGCCTGTCCAGGTCTAGAAGACCTAATACAACATTACAAACCAAACCGACTTCTCAGACCTAAAGATAAAAGCCTCCTTGAAATCTATAAACTTTATAGAAACTCAAGAAAATCTATACTCACACTCTACTGCTAAATCTTGGGACACCCTCCCTTGCAACATTAGGCTAACTCCTAGCCTACCTCTCTTTAAATCCTTCCTAAAAGAACACCTAAATAAATCATGGCTATGCACATGCATAACCCTAGGCTAATACACAATCTGCCCTGCTATACCTCCTTCAATTACATTAACATGTCCACTACCATTAAACACTATCAAGAGTGGAAAAATATACCTTACTACTGATATCTTTCTACCTCCTTATGAACTAATCTAAACAGCACAAGTATTCTTCCAATTCAAATATGAAGAATGGTATTGTGCAAATATCATATCACTGAGCCAGTGACACTGTATCATTTTAAAAGTCTTGTCAAATTTATAATTTTGTGTAGTGTTATCAAGATAACTGTGTAATGTATTTACTGTATACTTATGTCTACTAATTTTGCTTGTAAGTCTTTGTGTAAAGTGTTATCACAGTTAAACTAGCAATGTACTCATTGTATACTTGTATACTGTAGTTTGCTTGTAAGTCTTGACATTTTCTAAAATTGTGGATCTGTTCTCCCTTGGCCTCTACTGAAAATGGGTCTTGTGACCCAGTTGGACTAGCCTGGTTAACAAATGTCAAATAAATAAATGTATTTGTGTGTGTGTGTGTGTGTGTGTGTGTGTGTGTGTGTGTGTGTGTGTGTGTGTGTGAGTGTGTGTATAGATATATATATATATATCAATACACACACACACAAATATATATGGATTTACCTCACTTCATTGAAATCCCATATTATAGAATCTCAATTAGTCTACACTCAAAATATCGAACTCCCACCTTCTCAAAACAGTGGAACAATGAAGATCTTCCCATAGTAAGTAACCAGTAACCAAAAAAGAAACAAAACCCAAACTGCATGATCTCTAACCAACCCCAGTGTGGGAGCTACACCTCCATACCCCTCACAACCCCCCACATCCCCCTCTAACTAAATATACCAACTCCAAGATCACATTACAATTGGGAAAAAGAGAAAGTTTACCATCTTGCACAACAGGTTATTTATCCAAGGAAGATCATCGTTGTTCCACTGCTTCAATAAAGGGAGAGTAAGATATTTTGAGTGTTGACAAAATGAGATTTGATAATATGGGATTTTGGCAAAGTCAGATAGGCCCATAAATATATATATATATATATATATATATATATATATATATATATATATATATATATATATATATATATATATATATATATATATATATATATATATATATACACACACACAGACACACACACACACACACACACACACACACACACACACACACACACACACACATATATATATATATATATATATATATATACACACACACACACACACACACACACACACACACATATGGAGCTACTTCTAAGTTTTGAAAACTTCAAATTTCTTATGGTTAAGACTATAAGATTGAAGTTTTGAAACTTTGAACCATTTAGATGGAGATTGCCATACAGGCATAAACACTATATTTATCGTTTTCCTCATTGTAGTATGATCTCGGAATTGTCATATTTCATTAGCAGCACATCTGGGGTGTGCATGGTGGCTTGCCCCCTGAAAAAATGTTTAAAAAAAAAAAAAAAGATTTTTTTGTTTTTATTTTTTTTTATTTACATTTCAAAGTTTCAAAACTTTGATCTTATGGTCTCGACCATAACAAATTTGAAGTTTTTAAACTTTTACTAAGTTATTTTAACCACGTTATTGTATAACTTAGAAATAACTTAGAATTTAATGCAATAACTCAGTTGAGAAATGTGTTTTAAACAAGTACATGCAATTAACTGATTCAACAGCCTTACTTAAATCAATACCCAGGATAGAAAGCTATTTTTTTTATTTTATTTTTTTGCATAGTCTATTAATGTATGTATTCTTATCTAATATAAACTCAATTTGATCATTGTTAATTAGTTTATTATAAGTTCATTAATTCTGTTAGCTAAAACAGTCATGAACATCTTATAGTCCACATTTGTGAAATGGGTCTGTATGATGAGCACTTTGTAGGATCCTTATGTTGTTTTAAAATAGGTGATACAAGGGGATATTTTCATGATGGGGGGACTTCAGCAGTTTTTTTTATTTCTCTATAGTCCTTATCTAATATTATAATTGTATCATCCAGTAGTATTTTATATAGCACTGGTACGAGACCAGCTAAGCCTGGCTGCTTATTATCTTTTAACTTTTTTATTTGATTTTTTATCTTTGTTAAAGTAAATGACTTATTGTTTTTATCTGTTCACTTCTTGTTTTCTTATATATATTTTCCCTTAGAAAAGTTTCAACTATATCATCATTAACTAGGTTATTTGTATTATTATTTATATTTTCAGAAAATATTTTAAAGCCCTCAAGAATACCTTTAATATCTGTTCTTCTTTCTTTTTTGTTATTTATATGAGTTTTAATTTCTTTGATATGATTTAGTTTATGCATTTTCTTTGATCTAAGAGCATGTTTCTGCAAGCTTAAAGGGTTTACTGAATATACCTGAAGTTTAAGTTTTTACAGACTTATTGAAACTTTATGGTTTAGAATTTCAACCTTCTTTGTATATAAGTTTTAAAGTTCAGACTGACTGATAGTGTCATTTGGTTTTAGATTTAACTTTAGTGTGTCTATTATGGTCTGCAGTGTATTCAATTCTTTGTCCCATTCTCTTGTTTCACTAATATACCAGTTTGTAACTCTTCTATTTAAGTAACCCTTTAGTGAATCCCACAGGACAATGTCAGTTACTTCATCTTTCATGTTTATTTCCAGGAAATTGTTGATCTTTTTAACATACCAATCCTTAAATCCTTTTATTTTAATAATGTACACTGGTAATCTCCTGTGATGTATTAAATTGTCAGTTTATTAAAGATTATAGCATTATGGTCCAATAATGGACATGGAACTATTGAAACTTCTCTGATATGTGATAACAGCTTGTTTGAGACAAAAGTATTATCAGAACTTGTTTGTGTTCCATATCTATATGAATAATGGGTAAACTGACATAAGTTTGTTGTTCACATCTCATATATATCCTTTATATTCATTGCGGTGGTGGTGCTTGGTGGTGCTTCGGTAGCGTTGTCGCCTCACAGTTAGACGTTGCCCGTTCAATCCTCAGTTAGAGCGTCTTCTATGTGGTGACATGCGTGAACGGGTGCTCCTTCGTTGAAGGTTGTGCATTAGGCCCGGCAAGCCAGCACATAAAACTCTACTGCCAATCATTAGTGGACCAGAGTTCCACTGTGGCGACCCCTAACTGGGAAAAAGCCGAAAGACACAAACAAATGTTCACTAGATTTACAAAATGTAAGTGTTTGGCTGAAGATGTGATCCTTAGCTTTCTATCTGCAGTGGAATCTTTGTCGGATAAAATGCAATTAAAATCACTAACCATTATGGCTTAACCTTTCATATAATAGGCTATAGTGTCTTAAGTAGTTTTTTGCATCTTTAGCTCTAATACCTGGAATCTGGTAAACCACTCAATTACAACAGTGCTTAACATACCATTTATATCAACATAGGTATCTTTTACTTCTGGCATAACTGTGAGTTCTTCCATAAAATGGGGACATCTCTTCTTTTAGCTCAAAAGCCAGAACCTGTTAAAACCAAATACTTCTTTAATGAAAGTTTGTTTACATCTTTATTAAGTAAATGTGTTTTCTGTAGAAATACTATTTGAGCTTTAAGTAATTGCAAGTCCCCCTCTTTACTGTATTATTCAATCCATTAATATGAATAGATTTCCATTTAAAATCAGACAGTTATATAAGAAAGGAGAAAAACAGAGGTATAATGAAATTATTTTTATGTACAGAACTTAATATATACTTTACATATAACAATATGAAATCTTCAGCTATGGACACAACTTTTGAAACAAATAAAAATGATGTAACTCTAAAACATTTTACCATGAATAATGTATTCCTAGTTTGTTGAAAAAGACAAGCAAACTAACTCTCAGACTGTCCATTAGACTGCCAACACGTAGCTCCTGCTTCTGCTTCTTGTTGCTGTGTCTCATATGTTTAGTACGCATCATCTTTAAAAAAGCCTGTCAGTGAGTTATTATGAATAAAAAAGTTAAAGAGGTGTTCAGAATCTTTATTATAAGTTGATCAAACTGAATATCCCTACAATCATCTTTTGCTGTAACTTAAGCATTATCTCCCTAGTGCACTATAGGGAGGAAGTCATTTGTTATTTTCATACTGATTAATTTATAGGTCAGATGATTTTATATATTTTTTTCTTTTATTTACTATGTGTAAAGTTATTCATAGGATCATAAGTTCATAAATTAGTGTCAGGCTAAATACCCTTGAGGGCCATTCTATCCTTAGCTAATCACCCTATGTGAAAATCAAACCTTACACTTTGTGCCTATAAGGTGAACACCTTAACCACTATGCCAACCCTCCACCCTTGTAATATTTATATTTTTTGACTATATACATATTTACATATTCTGATCACTCTCCGTTTTTGTTTGTATATTATGTCTTGTACTATTACTATATTCTTTGGTTTTGTTTTAGCTGTAATCCTAATGTAGAATATCATAGGCTAGAACATTTATATTTACCCTGCTATATGTGATACTCTTTAATCTAGTACTACTGTTAGAACCAGTCCTATTTTTTTCCTTAAATGTCATATCTAATAGTATCTGAACAAACATCTCAAAAATCTTCCCATTGAATATTCCAATTTTCCATAATAATTTGTTCAGAGATGTTAAGTTTTGTTATCATTAAAAAGAAACAATAACACTGAAATATAAGCATATTTTTTATCAGAAGAAGTATCTTTCTATAGGCAAGAATATAAAGTGTACTTTTGGCATACTGCAATCATTCACAACTATTTAATAACTGATAATGGTTTACAATGCAATTCACTGTCTTTTGCTTATTATCTAACTTGGATTCAGTGACATCTTAGCATAGGAGTTAGCTTATGTTAACATGAAAGTGGAGTGAATAAATGATGCGGAAAAAACTTAAATAACGGCATTCATTATGCCATGAATGTGAAGAAGATTATAGAATGCATAATCAATCTAATGAGGATAAAGAAATACATTTGGTTTAAAGCCTCTTCCTAATGACATTATGGTTGATAAATGACTAAGGTGTATATATTTTGAGTATAGTCACTACGGACAGCAATGCTAACACAACTTTATTACAATACCATTTAAAACCATAAAAATGAGAAAAGCATGTTTCTTAGTTGAACTCAGTTTTAATAAAAAGTTAAACTAAGAACTGTGCTTCCATTTTTCTTCATTTGAACGGTGAAAAGGAAATTTCCTTTCATTCTGAGGAATAAAATATATGTCTGCAATGTTAAAATATAACAGCCTGTCACATATAGGAATTTGTCCAAATAATTAGTATAATATAAATGTTCTGTCAATGAACTGTTGCGAACAGTTTTCCAAGTGAAAACTTTTTCAGGGGTTTGAAGCTTTGATTTGTAAAACCATTCACCTCTTGTTCAGCTCTCAGTCATATCATTAGTTCCTTAGTTGTGCTTGTGAAATATTCTAACTTTATAGCGTTATGATCATACGCTATAGAATGAAGTTGGAAGAACCTTTATCCCCAGGCTATGATAAAGTTACGGTATCATTATTTAATATCTGTGCTTTCCTGTATGTTTTTTTTTTTGTTTTAATTTTAGGTTAAAATCTTACCATACCTTCAGTGAGAAGAAATCTATTGCGGTAGCATAATATATCTGCATATTATTTTGCATTTACATATGGCTTTATTTGCCCTTTTTTATTAACTACTTTAGTTAGAAAATCATTTGACATTTGTAGTCAAGAACAAGAGTAGATGCAATGCATATGGATGCTTTAATGCTTTTAATCGATTTGTATGCTTTTGGGAGCAAGGGAAACATAAACTGGAAGGAAATGCCAGCCCTTTTCTGCCATTGTTAGGATTTCATGATCAAACCTGGAGTAAGGGAATAACTCTCAGCATTTCTCATTACAGTTTTTTTCCTCTTCGTATATTCCAGTTATGAAATAAAAATGCATGATTGTTTAAAATAGGATTTAGAGAACACTGATTAGAAATGTACTGTGAAGCAATAATACTGTATTAGATGTTAAACACATATCAAATACATGTAGAACTTTAAAGATCAAATATGAAAAATATAAATCTGTACGCATCCTTAAGTGCAGTTCATTTCATTTGTATTTCATTTTCCTGTAGAAGTACCCTTAAACAACATGTGCATCTACATACTCATATGTATGAATAGTATTTAGCAAGAGAGTTAAGAATTTGAACGTACAACTTCCTGTTTATGAATAAAATAAAGTATGCTGTGAAGCACTGTTAAGCTCATTGCATGAGCTCAGACTGTCTGACCTTAATGCAAAGCAGCATGTCACAAAAAGTACCAAAGTTTGAGCAACAGTCACAAAATTAAATATGTTTGCCCTAAAGCTTGTAGAGAGTTGTCATTTGCCTTAACAGTATTTCAAATGAAACCCATCAGTGTTACATTCTGTGTAAGACCCTTATAATAGTTAATGATATAAAACATTTTATCTTTAGGCTTTTTATTAAAATTGCAATGTTTTATTAATATGTGTGGTACTATTAGACTGGTATCTCATAAACTTGCACATGAGCAAAATGGAATGAATTTAAATTTTCGATATGATATATGTTATAGGCATTCGGTAAAAGCACATTGTGCTTCTGAAACAAAGTAGCATCCATTTCAGAAGCATTGACAGTTCTAAGTATATCCCAGAAACACATTAGTCACATCATTTGTCATATCTGTCACTTTGCAGAAAAGAAATGTGAGTTTTACGTATGAGTTTTGTATTTAATATTATTCGAATATTTTTCATTCTATACACCAATGTACTTTCAGAACTATTACACTTCCTGCATGTTTTTCTCAATATAATGCAAAGTCACAAACTGGAAACAGTACCTTCGAACATCTCATTGTTTTATCTGAAATATAGCATTGCAGGTGATTTCTTTCACAAATGGTACATACTGCTTTGTTGCCAGGCATCCAGTCCTCCATGAATACTTAACTGTTGTCTCCCTTCTCTCACTATAGCTTATCTCCCGCACTCATTTCGCCCTGATCTTCACATTATTAGTTTCTTGTCACACATTTCATCTGTACAGAATGACTTCCACTCCAACTGCCCAGCCATTAAGATTGTTTGTCATTATACTATAACCCATTCTTGCAACATTCAGTAACATGTTGTACCTTAGAGTATTCTATGAATATGGTGAAAATTACTTTAAGGAAATACCAGCCATATGCTATTGATTTTATATGAAGGATATATTTGCATTGTGTCATTTTTATTAACTGATACTTTCCTAAAGTTGTAGACCCCATCCAAAATTTGGAGAATACTTGAACAAAAGCATGTACACCTTGTGCATATATGTAGCCTGCATCAAATTATATTCTTAATGGAATACAAAATAAATAAATAAGTAAATAAACAGAAATGCCTGAAATCAACTATTTTTATTAAAATCATCTACTCAAAAAAATGAAGTGATGCTAAAAATGTACTAACTAATACTGTTCACCAAATGTGTGATTTCATAGGTCTACTATAAGCACCTGAGTCACAAGCGTTTAATTACAACTGTCTCACTCCCAGGAATTTTGGCATCTTGCAGCTCAAGCAGCCAGCCACTCCTAGTTCAATATTACCACATGTTCAGATAAGGTGCAGCAACACTGGGGAGAAAATGAAGGTGCCTCACCTCACTGGAACAGCAACTCAGTTTGGGCAAGGTTAGTGTGATTGCCACGAGGAGGGAGTGGTTGGTGGGAGCACAAGTTACAATTTTAGTCAGTAAACAGAAAGGGTATTTATGTTTAATGAAGGAGTAGCTTTGGTTTATGTAGCTGGAGGGGAGTTTATGGTTATGGAGTAATCAGGGATATTACAGAGGAGGGAGGGAGGGAGTTTTAGGGTTAGGGAGTGATCTAGAACTTTGGATTTAGGGAATGGGAAGAAAGTTTTAAGTTCAGATAGTGGGTAAGTAGTCTAGTGTTAGGGAGAGAGAATGGAGTTTTAGGTTTAAGGAGTGATTGGTACTTTAATTTTAGGAAGGGGAAGTAGAGTTTCAAGTTAAGGAGGCAAATGAGGACTTTACTGTTACAGAGGGGAGTGCAATAGTTAGGTTCATGGACCTGGTACGGACTTTATGGTTAAAGTTAGGGTGCTGGCATGGCAAGGTTATGCATTCCAGTAGGGTGGTAAGAATACTGTTTAATCCACTGAGATTGGCCTAGTGGGAATTTGGGATCTTGTAAATTATAGAAGGTGGCAGCAGGCAAGCAAGTTTCTCATGAGCTAATAGCATGAGTGGATTGGATGCTACAGTTCTGATACTCCATTTGTAATGTTTTCTGGAATCAGCACTAAAATCTCTATAAAATGTAATTATTCTGAGGGTACATTTTAGTATATGCAACACTGAAACATATCTTGAGGTTACGTATCAGAGGCATAGAAATGATTCATGTTCAGTGTCATTACCCTTTTAATCCTGTAGTGTGTGCAGAAGCATATAGTAGCGAATGAGCCGATAAATGTTTTGGTATGTTCTATTGATGACTATAAAGGACTGTGTGCCGTCCCCTTAAAAAGGGCTGGTCTCACTGATAGTATGCCACTTCTGTATGTCCCATTCAACTGCTTTCAACAGCAGTCTCTATTTGCAAGCCTGCAAAATAGCAGTGAGTCTTACTGTCCATCCCTGATTAACAGGTTTTACTAATTTACTAGTATATATGCATACAAATATTTCAATCATGGGGATTAATGCCCTTTTACCCTCCCAATATGACAAAACTGTTGTTCCGATAATAAGTATACAGGCTGTTCTTAAAAACATCTAAACTAGCTTCTTATGTGGTCAAAGGTATTCCCCATGTATTGTTTATTTAAACATATATCTATGATGCTTCTGTGAAAAAATATGCATTATTAAACATGGCATATTACTTTGCCTTGTCCACTATGTACATAATATGTTTTTGATTTTGTGTTTTGAGCCAGTTAAAATAATTTGATTTGTAGTTTCATAATTTTAATTTTGAAAATGTATGGCTTGGTGAAATCACATTTATTGAGCTGTCATAGAGTAATGCAGAGCCAGAAAACTGCAATAACTGCTCCACATTTTCTACATACTATTATATACAGTAGATTTTCTATTGAATTTGTTTTATCTTTGATTATCCATTCTGGAGTTTCACAGTTAACAAAATGACATCAGAGTTTAAGAAAAGTGGATATTTACTGAGAAAAGAAAATGTACACCTTTGTAATATGCATACATGTAGAAAATGCAAGAAGTTGAGAAAATAAAGCAGAGGCATAACAAATCTTTCAGCCTGGAGTATTCCCCTTTGAATTTGAATCCCTGGTATAGTAATTTGTCCTTTATCATGGCTTAGCTGCAGAGTTGTTTGTCACTGTTTCATGGTCACTTTAAAACTTAAAACTTAAAAATAGAATAGGGGAACATCTTAGGAACATTAGGGAGTATAATGAATTCAATGCATTAGCAAAACATTATATTAAACTCAGGACATATGTTCAATTTCATTGTTCTGGAAGTTTTACATGTTTCTGAAAGGGGAAGATCATGGCCTTTTTGGAAAAAGCAGAACTGGCATGGCAATTATGTCTGAATACCTTGTATTGGCCAGGTTTGAATGAAACCCTATCCATTAACTGCTTATTAAAATTAAAAGTCCTTAAGAGATAATTTTAGATCATTAAATTTTATGTGTTTGTCCACAAATCAATGACACAAACATATATATTTTTTAGTAATTTATAGGTAAATATCTTGGAGTTTGCATGCATATATGGGGGTGTGTAACTGTTGGAGTGTTATGACTGGTGTTCTTATTGGAGGAGGAAATTACGCTAATTTCTTATAAGTATTTAAGTAGTTGTATGGTTTTTATATGCGTATCTGATGAAGTTCCTATTAATATTGTATGCTTGCGACAAAAGTGCTTATATATTCAATGTTCTAAATAAACCTGGTTGGATTTTACAACTTCCTGTTTGCGACTGGCTTCTTGTGGATTTCATGGTCACTGTAATGCAATTAATCAATATAGGGTGTATTTTATACATCTGCAAGCACTCCTTTATTCATGAATGCAGAATACTGTCAAATGCGTTTTTGTAATCTATCCATGCTGTGCTTAGATTCTTCCCCTTTTTACAATTCTCCATTATGACTTTAATAACAAATGAACTTTCTTCCATGTGACTTTCTTTTATTTTTTTCTTCTATTGACATGATTGAGGTTTATTCTAAATAACTATAAACTCTGTCACTATCAGTTCCAGTATGTAGTTTATACATCAATGGAAACAAAGTTATTGCTCTCTAGTTTTTAGGATAGCTTGCAGGTTCACTCTTAAGAAGGAATATCTTTTTTTCTGTTCTTAACCAGGCTGGTGTTTGTTCAGAATGCACATATAAGTAGATCTTAATCAGGGCTAAATATTCATGTAAATGTTAATACTTTTAGTCAGAAGTTAGGTGCTGCATCTGGGACTGGGGTTTTCCAATTAGGAGCTCTTCTTAATTTTGTTTTTATTTCTCTGGCTATTACTGCATCCCATTTCATATCCTGTACATTTGAACTTCTTACTGTTTCTTTTACTTCTTTTATTCATTCAGCATCTTTGTTAAGTTCCAGGGGGTTTTCATACATATTTCTCTAAAATGTTCTACTTATTTTTTTGGTGGTGATTTTATTCCTTTTGATTTGTTTCCCAGTTCTCTATAAAACATTTTTGTGTCATCAATGAATTGCTTATTTTGTACTTTTCCTTTAGATTTATCTGCATTTCATCTAAGTTTTTTCTGCCTGTGCTGATAGCTTTACTTTATTATTTGCAATAGTGTGTGATAGATCTTAGTCTTTTTTGATTCTGCACATTGCCTTTATCACGTCTGTTTTTCTAAGTATGTTTGTCGATCTGTTCTCTCTTCTATACTCTTCTAACAGTGACACTCCTTGTCTTAATTGCTTTATATTTTCTCTATTTGATACTTCCATGATGGCATTTGATTTCTTCCGTTCCTTTCCCCTATTGCCCTATGTTTTTGTGGTAACACTTTATATGTTATTAATTTAGGTGCACAGTAATATGTCCTGTTTACTTTTGTTACATCAGATGAATTTCTGTTAATAGTCTTGATTACTGTGCTCAGCAGACGTCTAGCATTTTGGGTCTTATTGACTTTCTGTAATCTATTTCTTTCATCAAACTTAATATGTCTATCCATCTCTATTAAATAAAGTAACTCTTCCCTTAGATAATTTTCTTCAAAACTGAGAGCACATTCTTTGTTCCCTGTTTATTCTGGGCATTCTACAGAATGTTCTAAAACATCTTCCTGCAACATATTCTTTTCAGCTGCATCCTGCATCATCCATTGCTCTTTCAGATGGAAACTCACTGGCCTGTCACTTTACAACATTGACTGCATCAGGGTTATCACGGTTTCCTGCTCCTTTCCTTGCTGTGCAACTCCAGCTGAACTTTTGTACTGGTTTCTTGCTGAAGGCTCAAGAGTATCTTCATGTAGCAAGTGATCAGATGCTTCCTATTCCACCTGTCTCTTCTAAATTTGAGAGCTCATTGTTCCATCATGCTGTGACGTTACCAGAGATGGATTTTCTCCACTAAATACTTCACTTTTCAGGTTGTCCATAACTTCAGTTTCTATTCCTTTAACTTTTCCATTACTAATCCTCTTTTCTATTTCCCCTTTTATGTAAAGCAAAGTAGGTCACTTACACCAAGGCCAAGTCTTTTGGAATATGGTCTGGTGTAATCCAGCTTTATAGATAGAAATTACACTAAAGTAAGCTACTTTCAATGAGTACAAATCTTTTGGAATTGGGGCACGCTTACACGGGGGTAGGTCACTTAAAATGAGAGCAAGTTTTTGGAATCTGGGTGTTAGTTCATACAAATAAGACATTGCTATGCACAACACCTGTAGTTATCTGTTCTTTGGTGATATCTGAATACAGCGCTGTATTATTCTGTATAAGATCACAGCAGAGACCCCCTCATAGCCCATGGTTTTTAATGACTTCTCCAGCACATATCATCATGGAATTCATAAATAGAAGATATTGGCAGCTTCCAGACCCTACATCCAAATAATGAGATGCTTTGAAGGGCAGATGCTTCCTAGTTGTGTTTTTCAAAGCATCACAGAGGCACTGGATGAAGTCAAATTAGTACACACACCACCTTCCTTAACTAGCCAAAGCTTTCTATACTATTTTGCACACTGGAGTTATTGATAATTTGACCAATTTAAATATAAACTGTTAAAATTATTTACTGGATAACTAATTGGCTGACAGGCAGAGCCTACTCATTCAGAGTTAGTGACATACTTTCCTCAAAAAGACTTGTGATAAGTGATGTTCTCCAGTGCTCAATAGTGGGTCCACAACTCTTTGCATATTTATTATTTATTTATTTATTTATTTACATTTGTTGACTGGGAAAGTCTAGCTGGACGTAGGTCCTTTTTCAGCGGAGGCCCAGGGAGAAAAGCTCCACAGTTAAAATATTACAGACATAGTTTCAGATGAATAACATAGCAATTAAAATATTACAAACTTAGTTACAGATGAAGAACATAGTACATTAGTAGACAACTAGAATCTTTGTCATCTGCGAAGTACATAGCAGTCATTAACAATTGTTACAGTAAGAAATTACTGCTGTATAGCTAGGCATATAAGCATCTGAGCTTTCTGTAATCAAAGGTAGTTAGTGGGGTGAAAAGAGAAGTAGGGGGTTGATGGAGTGGGCAAAATTAGAGGGGGGATTTGTAAGGGCATAGCCAGCATGTTTTTAGGTGCACTTTTAGTAAAGCTTTGAAGTGGGTGCATGATGGTACAGAGGTTATTTGAGGGGGGGGTTCCATAATTTGGCTATAGCGTTGGAGAATAGTGCTTTTCCAGCAGAGTTATTGGCTCTAGTAACCTGTAAGTGATTTTTTTGCTGGATCTTAGTGGTCTGGTGGTGAGATAGGTTTGGAGTACATTTTGGAGGATGGGACTTTTAGTGCATGCTTTACTAGTTTGTGGGCGTGTGCGAGTTGATACCATTGAAGGAGGTGAGGGAGTTCTAGCCAGCCCAGTTCAGCAAGTGAGAGATAGTGGTGACTACAGTAGGATGCCCCGCTTGTGAATTTGGAGATTATGTTGTAGCAGGTCTCAAGTTTATTTAGATTGCATTGCCTTAGGTTGATATATATATTGGAGAGGCATAAAGTAGGGTGGAGATAAGGTGAGAATTTGCTACTGAAATCCTTGCTGCTTTGGTGAGGAGTTGCTTATTTCTGTATAAAGCTCATATTTTTTTGTGGACTTTTTTTATGGTCATGGATATGTGAATGTCAAATGTTACATTATTGTCTATTTCAACTCCTAGCATATACTGCTCTGACATTAGAACTGATGTCAAGGGTATCTGGCTGATCAAGGTTGATGAAGACTGCAAACTTGGAGATCATCAGCAGTCCAGCTGGCACTCATGCACTCCAGGAGGGTATTTCCATAAAAATTCATAGCACCATGGATCAATGCAAAAGGTGTATTATTGTATTATTATAGAACCCATAGCACCCCCTGCACCTATAACAACATAAATGGCATCAGATTCAAAACTGATACTGCAGTTAAAGACCTGTGCATATTTGTGGATGAATTCTTCTTCTTTGATTGCTACATATCAGCTGTCATTAGGAAATCTTTCTGTCTTGCCCAACTAATTGCTAGTATCGTCCAAGTCTAAGGACATTATTGTACTGATATACTCCTTACTTGGTAGGCCCATTTAGAATGTAATGCTTTCATTTGTCATGTATCTATACAAGTATATGATTTAGCTAGAAAGTCCACATTGTCTCATCAAATTCATTTTAGAAAAGAAACTGTGAACTCCTTAAGCTATATAGACCATCTAAAAGCTCTGTCACTCTTTTCTGTCTCTTAACAGCTCCTACATTATGATCTTTGTCTGACCTACAAATGCCTCTGTTCTGCTTGAACATACATATTAAACTACAAACACCACAAATACCTACTCTAGGTACCTAACCATGCAACATATTAGAAACAGGATATATTGGTCAATAGATACCTCTTCTAACCTTACATTTGGAATAAGCTCAAGTCCACAGAAAACAGAATAGTTCCACAGTTTTTTTTAATTCTATACTAGACAAATACATGGGAAGCCATAAGTTCAGATTTGGTCAGGCCACTCTGTGTCCTATGGACAGCAGAAGTAGTTAAAGTCCAATTGCTAGGTTTCTAATGGTATACTAAATCAATTGTCCAGCGTACACTTAAGAACCTACAAAACTATAATGTGGATAGATGTTGATAGGCACAGTGCATGCACCTATCTACCCTTAGTAAGATGTTTTGTCACTACTGCTTACAAAGATTTAGCTTTTGAGGCTCCATGTTTCCAACAGAAATTGACAAGCAGTGACTCTCTGCACATAGTTCACTGAGCATGGGAGAAGAAAGCTAATCATCAGTCATTTTAGCATTCTTACTAGCTAAGCCTTCCTGTGACCCAAATTTGTTCAAAGATTTAAGTAGCCAATAGCAGATATTGAATCCTTGCCCATATATCATTTGCCCTGTCCTATTTACATAGGGTTATGAAACAGCGTAAATTTAGCTGCTATTGAGGTGTCATTTAAATATTACACTGTCTCACTAGTCATGATACTAGTCCTAAGTGTGGTTACTTTTCATTCTGGTACATTTTCCTGACATAAAAAGAAGGTAATTAGATTATCGTATCTGTCACTTAAATAAAGTTAACATTCAAACTCCTTCATTAGTTTTGGTTGTTGTCTGTTTTCTGCAAGACCCATGCTCTTTTGAAACAATCTACAAATTCTGCCAGCATTTCCAATTCTGATAGCTCATTATATGTGCCTACAATCTTGCCTATGAAACACTGCTTCTACAATTCCACTGAGTAACTTATCCATACAGTTTTCAGCTGATGCTCTCTGCTGCATAAGACCTTCTTGATGGGTAAATCATTTGATGCTTCTCCCAAATTTCATTAAGGAGAAACGCTGTGTAAATTCAAACATATGAAACAAACTAGTTAAAGCTTGATCTTGACAAGTCAGACAGTAGATAGCATTCAGGAGTGGCCTTAGGTCAACTGGTGCTCTAGGCAAAAAGGCTCCACGGCACCCCCCCACCACACCACCCAATGCCACTACCCTGGTCTACCTACACCAAATGAATACTGTAAGAGCATCACTGCTAGAGCGGCACCCTAGGTGGCTGTCTGTTGGCCTATGCCTAAGACCGGCTATGCTTAGAAGGGAGCATGCACTCAGTCTCAACCCATACACACATGCGTACACACACACACGCACACACACACACACACACACACACACACACACACACACACACACACACACACACACACACACACACACATACCTCAAATGATGTAACTCATTTTAATACAAGACATGCCAACAGTGATTTACAGTGACAAAAGAGACTGAGGAGTTCAAAATCTGGCAACTGAAGCTGATAAGTTTAAACTTGATCACATCTCCATTTGGTTAAATATAGAAAATCACACCTGATCTCTCTCCACCATACCATGATGTTGGGCACAAATATTATGACGCCCTTGTTTCTCCTATTCTCTTGTAGGATGAGTGCCAGCTTTTTTAGTATCTAATCTTAGATTGTTGCTGACATTCCAAAAATTCTACTGTTATATTACTTCTAGAATCCTGCCAACAGCTGGAGCTACTTATTCTTTTTTGTGTACAGAAATGCATGTACTAATCAAGGAGTAACTTGTTCAAAGCATTGGAGAAGGGGAACATTACTGCTTTGCATCTAGTGTCCATGTGCCAGGGAACACTTCCTGTTATTCTATTTGCTGCTGCCATGACCCTCCCACTCTGCTCTAGTGATCGAGTGCTGGTGTGACCATCACTCAGAGCCATTTCTGTACTGCGTCCTCATCAGTTCCATACCCCTATCTGATAACTCCCAACACTGCTGCCGACATACAAGTGTAGTATTGTGTAGTGGTCTGTAATGAATTCTAAATGCTTTCCTTCTGCTAGATCATGCTATGATCCTCAATGCACTTTTCCTAAAAGCTTCTTGTTTTGCACCTATTTTTTGTAATAAGTAAAGATGCTGATTCTCTCATCTTTTCTGACATTTATATGTGAAGTAAACATGTTCACAAATAAAAGTGTATGTTTTGTGTCTGTTGATAATTTTACAGTCCCAGTTTTCCTTTCTAATTTTGCAATTGTAATTGCAATTTAAGAATGACTCAGGCTTTCAGATCATGTAAACTTCCTATCTGGATATGGAAGGTTTGATAAATTAAACAAGTGATTTCTATACATTTATTTACTCTAGACTTGTTTTTTACAAAAGTATTAATTTGTTCAAAAAAGTAGTTTAGCATTTTACTCTCATGTACCCTGCTCATTTTGTGATTCCACCAGTGCAAAAGTTAATAATAACATAAAGTTCAAGTTTACATCCATATGCTGATTTATTTTCTGGCAGTAAGTGTATTATGTTGTTCTGGTTTTGTTAGTATGTCATTTACTGCTGACAAAAAGGAAGGATTGTTGATTTGTAAATGAGTACTGTTTTTCTCTTATGGCAAATAAACTGTTACCATGGTATGAAATAATTTAACCCAAGGGTTCAAACACATTTTTGCCACTCACACTAATCATTGTCATGCAGAAAAAAATGCAATTTAAACATGTGTGGCTTGAATGAAAAAGGCCACATTATTGATGTATTATGTTTCTAACTTGAACACTTAAGAGTTGTCAGACCTGACTGCTTATGTTACTGCATTGCATTGCATTGAATTAGCAAAGACAACCCATGCTACATGCACCCACACACATTTAGACACCCATCTGCCACATACCTACACTACCAGACATTCCAGCTCACACACAGCCATCCACTCATCAGGAAACAAGTCCTTTATACCTGATCACATTTATTTAAAAACTCAGCTATACACTTGCATGCAAAATCCAGCACACATACACCCACCCACACACATTCACACACACATGGTGTTGATTGTCTGCCTAATCCCCCTAGTTTGCCCACCCAGGCAGATATACACACACCCACACCACGCATACATGCACACACACACACACACACACACACACACACACACACACACACACATATATATATATATATATGTGTATATATATATATATATATATATATATATATATATATATATATATATATGTGTGTGTATATATATATATATATATATATATATATATATATATATATATATATATGTTCTTGATTTTCTGCCTAGTCCATCTTGTTTGACTATTCAGCCAAACGGGTTCACTACATGATCTCGAAATTCTCGAAATTTTGAAAAATCGAATTTCAAAATCTCGAGACCATGTAGCCGAAACCCCTAAATACCGAAAGACCAGAAGCGCGAAATTCAAAATACCGAACGTACAACGAACATACAGCACACACATATACATACACAAAACTTCCCTCCACAATCAAACATATCATCCTGCACTACAGATACGCCGAGCCCCCCACACCCCCCTACTTAAATATACTAACTCCGAAGTAGCACAAACAGACACACAAGGCAAACTTACACCCACACCGTTTACAGTCCCTCACACACACACAAATCACAGTCACAACACACACTGACACACACTAAAGCCCCTAACCAACACACTTAGACATAGATACATACTTGAACTTCCACGTATCCATCAACAAACTGCAACATCAGAACCGTTACTTCAATATTTGAATTTCCTGCTTCTGGTCTTTCAGTATTTAGGGGTTTCGGCTACATGGTCTCGAGATTTTGAAATTCGATATTTCAAAATTTAGAGATTATGTTGTGAACCCCAGCTAGACACATGTAAGCACACACAGACACACAAACACAAACACATATTACGGTTAATTGTGGTGATGTTGCCCTTCCCTCTTTCTTACCTTCTTTCAGAAGTGTCTGGACTACAGCACAGTACATCTCCTACAGATGGTAATACACAAGTTTTTATGCCAGTACTGCTAATCAGTTTAAAGAAATATTGCAGTGTGTGATTTTCATCTCAGGCCTTTTGTGTGTATTGTTTTACTGTCTGTAATAGTGGCAGCACTGTTAGTTTGTTAACATATATTGCACTGTAGTAGTTCAGGTATTAATGAAAACCTGTGTATCTTGCTTTTTATCACAGGTGAACATAGCAGTTGGCGTGTGGGCTCCGTGCCACCTGCTGTCAGTGTATCAGCAGGCTCTGATGATGATGCTGGCCAAACTAAAGCACAGTTGAGGGGTGCAGAGGTTGAATCTGACATAAAGGCTGACATACAGCCATACCCTGCATTTCCATTAGACACAGCTAGTAGGCCTACGCCTACCCAGTCCACTGAGCACACAAATATTAGACAGGTGGAGAGTTAGGACATTAATCAGGGAAGTGTGGCTACTCTGGCTTCAGTGCCTGTTGAGTCTGTCCATAGCCAAAGTGTAAGCATGATGCTGCATAGGATGACTGATAGGGGTGCTTGGAGGGGGTCTGCTGTCCCTCCTCTAACTGGTGCAGGTGTCACTTCCTCTGCCAGTCAGTATACGTTTAGGGTCATCATGGAGGCACAGACATGTTCCCATAGGTGCTCCAGACAAATGGTCAGGTTTGTGGATGTAGCATAGTCTGACATGCATGACTGCCTCCACCATGTGGACAAATCATTGGACTGGATGAATGACATGTTGGAATGAGGGTTGTCTGTGATGGACTGAGGGATGACTGTCATGGTAGGAACAGTCTATGTGATGGACCATCTGCTGGGAGGGGAACAGAATCCTCATGGCGTAGGTCAGTCACATCATCTGCTGTTAGCCAACGTGGCCATGCCTGATCATGCTCCCATAGTGGCAGTACTTCCACTGCTCCATCAGTGACTGTGCTGTCCACACCAAGACATGGCAGACTATGGGGTCATGGTACTGAGTGTTCCTGTAAAGGGAGCTCATCCAGCACACATTGGTCACATTCAGGTAGCAGCACTGCATCTGACCATGGGCATTGACATGCCAGTTCAGCTCCAGACAGAGCCCGTTCTCATGATCGGGGATAACAATAATGAACTGCCACCTCTACCATGCAACATCACACCTGTGTGACAGACCAAGTCGTAGAGCTAGCACAGAACTTGGCTGTGTTCATGCAGACACTCACACACCTATTTCACCTGGAAGACCCGTACAGACACACATACAACAGTTACTCACTTTGTCTCACTGGCCATTTGTTGTTTTATCCCAATGTCTGTCTTCTTCTCCTTCATACTTACACGTGCTCACCAACCTTTTATGGCAGCCTAGTCTTCCTGCCTGTTAAACACCCTGTGCAAGTGATGATATCTGTGCCATATCCCTGTTTTCTATCTTTTGGATTCAGAGATACAAAAGCTGTGTCTGATGTTCAGGGTGAGTAGCTAACTTAATGCTTAGTATATCTGCATTTCTGTTGTTGAACTGTTCATTGTACCTTTGACTTATATTGGCCTTGGAAAGTTAGACAGTTGATGGCATCAACATTTCACAAATTTATGGTGAATGCTCTTGTAAGGGTTGTGAAGTCAGAAACTGCAACATGTATCATTACTTTCTAACTTCTCATTTAAATGATTTTCCAGGACAAAGATATGGTGCACATCATAAGTCACACCATCATATTCAGATCTTAGGAGTGTATGACAGCAATATAGTCAAAACTCATCAAAACAGTATTATAGCATAATGCTGTCTTTTGCATGTACCTCAACAGACACATGCAGCAGCTGGAAAGACCACAGGGTTTTCTCAGTAAGATAACACAGGGCCTACAAACCATGTCATGATGTATGTGGATAGATTAAAAGCCATGTTACTGTAATCTGTCTGGTATAGGATGAGGTGACATCTGCCTGGCCTCCATGCCAGTGTCTTACCATGCCCTGGTGGGATGACTGCATTTCCAAAAATTTGATATAGCTGATGATATCAGCAGGGTCTGCGGAAAATATGGTAATATCAATGTCCCACAGGCTGTAGTAAAAGGCTCTCTGTAATGACATGCCAGAGCACATATGCACACACACACACACACACACACACACACACACACACACACACACACACACACACACACACACACACACACACACACACACACACTCATACAGCCTCATTCATGTTTCTGTATACATGAATACGCATTCACACACTAAAACACAATCTCCACCCTCATGTCTTTGTTGAATTTGCCTGTATCATTACTATTCCCATAGGAGTGAATGGGAGGCTATCATGTTTTTATGGTGGTCATCATTATTACAGCTAGAGTAAAATTTTACTCAGCTAAGCAAATTCTCTTCAACCATTCAAACCAGGAGCCATGGACATTTCTTGGTGAGACCACATGGCAAATTAGTATTAGTTACTTCCCATACTACTGCATTAGCATAGAGCTTTGCCTGCAGACCAGTCTCCTTGGTGTATTCCTCTGTGAGGGGTACCTCAGTGATAGCACAGTCTCTGAATTGGAAAGGAATAGAGCAGTCTGAAATCTTTCTGAGCTAAGGCTTCTGTATCACATTCAATATTTCTGAAGCCCAGGTAAAGCGGATTAAGTTGTGAGTAGTACCAGAATATTCTCTGTCAGTACAGTATTAAATATGTTGCTGCCACTACTTGGATTTCATATTTGTAGTAAGTTGTTACCACAGCATATTGTTTGATTTTAAGTAGCTTATTCTGTCAAACGGGATAAAACATAAGCCTTGGCCGATTATGAATGTAATATTAAGATACAAAGATATCTTCTTACCTCTGCTCACCCCGACTCCCTCCTGAAACTTAGTAGGGATATTCACTCTAACCCTGGTCACAGACATCAACTACCCACCATGGCCAACCCATTTACTTTCTAATGTTCCCAACACAATTTTCCCATCAAGTAATTAAACTAACCTCATTATTTTCAACAATAACCTCAGAAGCATCTGCAACAAAATTTGGTACTTACGTATTATCGCAACCACATTCCAAATGTGATATCTTCAGTACACGATTACAGACAGTTGTGTTCCCCTTTTGGTGATGCGTTTTTTAAAATATAAGTACCCTTCTAAGTTTTGACAAATGAGTCACCTTTGACATTTACTGGTATATAATTAAAAACAGTTCAGTGAAAGGGGAAGCCAACATCTGCAATTGCGTACTGAAGCTGTCATAGCAGGTTACCAATTTCTGTTGTGTGAAATATTTACAATACAAAAACATTTCCATTTTCACACGTGACAGCTAGTATATCTGTAGAGGTACACAGGAATTAATCATATTTTGATAGGACTGAAAGAATTTGACATACGTTGACTATGCAGCAGTTCATGTTGTTCTTAGTGCTCATGAAAAATACATGAAATCAGGTCTTAGTCTCTACTGTGTGGTGCATTTATGCCTATACTGTGCCTGGTTTGCATAACTCCAGGAGGACTGAACATACTCAGTGTTGTCAGCTGCAAGTTGCCTACAGTGATTTTAACTTGAAATGTAATTGTATGAGAAATTTTTCATACAATGGTTTATGCTTCACATGCTTAAATCTGCAGGGAAATGCCACCTATTTCGGAGACAGCAGTCAGAACACAGTTCATCATTACAGACAATGTACACTTGATTTGACCCACCCAAAAAATAATTTCTTGCTGTTGCCAGCATCCTTTTACATTATTGTATTGCCACATAAACATTTAATTAAGAAAATAATTTAAGGAGTGAAGCGGTTTCACATTTTACCGGAGTTACTTACACACATTTGGAATGTAGTTGCGATAATATGTAACTACCCAAAATGTATGATATCCATGTATGTCAAGATTTTTACTCCCCAGACATTGTAATCACCACTGAAACCTGGCTAAAACAAGAAATGATTGACAATGAAATTATTCCCCCAGGTTTTAACAAACTCAGAATGGACAGAAATAAAAAGAGTAGGTGGTATTGCTATTATTTAATAAAAACAACTTAGAGATAACTCCAGCTCATCTAAATATCCCAAAATTTAAAAGTGCTGAACTTCTGCTTGCATACCTCAAAATCAACCAATTCAAAATCTATATGTATCTCAGCAGTAACATAGCAGTATACACCCCACCAGGCAAAAACAATGTTAAATCTGCCAGATAAAAATACCAGCAGTTCAAAATCTACTAATACGCCACTCCAATAACAGGGTATTGTGTTCCAGTAACAAATCCTTCCTAAATATATCCAAACCTAACAATGCAGCTGGAGTTTCCCTTTACTCCAACTGCATAGCCAAAACTTGGAATTCCCTGCCATTAAATATCAAAACAACTATCACTTCTAACTTTAAAAACTTCTCAAATCACAACTATCAAAATCATGGACCTTCTCTTGCACAAACCCTGGTTAAGAAATAGATGTCTTAAGGCAGCTAAAGGAGCACAACCTGTTATTTTTGTATTTGAATAGTATACTCCTACTAAGCGTATGTATACTTAACTTGATTGTTTTCTACCTACAATCACAGTGCTGCTATTCTTTGTATCCTATCTAGACTATTTTATTTTATCATCAAAATGTATAATATGTATTTTCATTTTGTGTTTGTATCTGAGGTTGAATCAATATTAGTATATGTACGTTGCATATGTGTCTTATGGTTATTTATAAATGTGGAGTTTTTCTCCCCAGGCCTCCACTAAAAAAGGACATTTTGATCAATCAGACGTTCCTGGTAAACAAATGTAAAATAAATAAATAAATAAAATAATAAATAAAAATATCCTACAGTTGATATCTGAAAACAGCCTTTAGGAAGCCTTCATCTTAGATGACTTAAATATAGACTGGCAATCCATAAACAGCAGTAACCCCAATGACTCTACTCACCTATTTGACTTCACCCAACTAATAAGCTCTACCACCAGAATCAAGAGAAGCACTAACAGGCAGTCTACACTGGACTGGAAATTCACCAACATACCACATAATATAAAATCTTCTGCCTGTTTACCAGATACTGTAAGTGATCACTTCCCAGCCTATGTAATCAGACAACAACATGGTTCACCCAAACAATCTATAAACAAGTATGCAATTTAATCAAATCTGACAGACACATTTATTACAGCCCTGTCCCACTACAACTTGAATGTATTAAGACCAATGCCCCTTGATGATGCAGATATTTTAATTACAGTTTCCTAAAAATACTAAATTATTTAACAGCAGTTAGGGCAGAAGGTTAAAATCTAACACAGTACAATGGCTGAAAAAGTCGACTAAACAGCAAATGCTGCAAGGAGATAAAGGTTGCATAAAGTAAAGCACTGCTGGTGATTCCCTACTGGATGAGCGAAGTAAATCTTTTTTTTTTTGTCTGTGACTTATTGATAGAGCTGCTCTCTGTTTTACCTGCTCTGTTTATTTATTTATTTAATATTTGTTTACTGGGAAAGTCCGACTTGGAACAAGTCAATTTTCAGCACAGGCCTGGGGAGAAATGATACATGTCTTTTGTTTTCTGTTTTAAGGAATTGGCTTGAGCTGGTATTTTTTGCTCTGTGAGAGAGAGACAGGTGCTTACATTATTTAGGCTGCACATTTCACATGTTTTTCATAGGTTAAATCATCTCTTGAGTGATAATTAAATGCACAGTGAATTTCTGGGGTTTTGTATTTTTTATAAAAAGATTTCAAACCTGCATAAACTAAAGCAATGTTGGTAATTCTCTGCTGGCTCCCACCTACTCTCTCCTTTGTTTATCTGAATTTGAAATTTGGTGATTTTAAGTTACCCATTCCTACTGTAAATTGAGATTAATAAGCTCTTCTTTCTACACTACTGTTGATATCTTGAATTATTTGCCTTTCCTTGTGTTTATATTGAAGATGTGAATTCTGTCTTTTATTGTCTGTTCCTTTGATTTACTTGCTCTGAATTCATTATCTAGCTAGCTGTTGGAAAAAGTAGTGTATTTTTACATTCTAGCAAGCACTTGTTTTTACATCAAAATGTCAGTGGAGTTTCCATATAGTGCGCTGGGAAGTAACCTGGTCTGTTTAGGTTGGGGAAACACTTCAGATTTATTTATGTAGTTTTATTGGCTGGAGGGCTCATTAATCAGCTCATTTTGTTTTTAGTGCCTTTATAAATTCTGTACAATTGAATGTCTCTTGGCTAATTTTTTTCAAAGTGAAGTACTTTTATTGAGTGATCATACTTTTATAAGCTGTTCTGCTGTATCCATATCTTTACATCTGCGGTAGCATTTCATATCTTTTAAGTTTGTTTGTGGTAGCATTTCACTCCAGGCACTCCTTTGCTGTGCTTTTACATTTGTAGGACTGGGATTATTCATCTAGTGGCAGAAGGTATTTACATGGTCTATATGAGCTGAGAAGCACACAAAAGGGCTCTTAGTATTTTTTTGCACTTCTCTTATATACTGTGACTGTACTTTAGAAATTTCCAAAAAAACTGTACTGTCTGCTGTTGCTTTAAGTAATTAATTGCACTTTATTTCATTGCATCTGTTAGTTGTAGAGTTGTTGTAGATAGTTTGTGTGGTCTTGTAACACTTGGGCTCCAAACCAGCTCTTCTATATTAAGAAGGTGGTTTTCTGCACCCTTGTGGCAGAAGTGTGCTGATCTAACCTGTCTGAGTTGGGGATTGCTGTTGGAAGGCTTATTGCATGCTTTTCTGGTTGATAGTTAGCTACAAACTTGTTTCTCTTTGCTAGTATTTAAATCTTGCATTTGTGCAGTGCTGCTCTTCATGCAGTGGTAGTTAGCAGTGCCCTGCATAGATTAAGCCTAGAAGCTCAGTTTTTTCCCTAAACTGCTGTCAGTGAAACCCTTCCAAGCTTTTCAGCTCCTGTAGGAGCAACTCAGTTGTGAACTGAGCAGTGTTTCCTTATCAATTATCCTTAATCTACACAAAGTATAGATCCTTCTTGTAGTCTCGGTGTTACAACCACAGTCCTGTCAAATTAACCTATTCCCTTTGATAATAAAACATACAGTAAGAACCTACTATCATGGGTGGGCAGTTTCCTATAATCTTTCTAGCCAGCCTGATTGACAAGAGCATCCTGAGGCAATGTAGCAATTGTCTCATGTATACTGATAACCAATTATCCATGAAACAAACACTTTATGTTGAGATGTAGTCACACTAGAAAATTGGAGACAAGACTCTCACATAAGGACAAATAGAATGCCTAACAGGTTGTCAACACACACACACACACACACACACACACACACACACACACACACACACACACACACACACACACACACACACACACACACACTTCTCACACTAAATAAGGACATGACACATAAACTCACATATGCTGAAGTGCTCACTAGTAACTTACCAAAAGATCAGAGGCCTACAGAAATCACTTAGACACACAACAGTGCAAAAAACAACCACAACACATAATAACACACACACACCAGTATCTCAACAAATAAGCCCACAAAACATAATGTATTGGTTATAGGTGACTCCATTGTGAGACACACAAATGTTCCCCTCACCAGGCTTGATAAGGAGTAGGTTATGGTTAGCTGCATATCAGGTGCCATGATCCCTCAAGTAATTCAAGCAATCAAGTCACTCAACCACAAGATCTGGTATGACTCCATCATAGTCCATGTGGGGGTTAATGACTTGAGACATACCTCACTGGACTACATGAAGAGAGACATAACTGAGCTGTCATATTTTGTGTCACAGGCAGGTATAAGCCTAGTCTTAAGCAGCATTTTACCTTCTCCAAGGATGATGCCACAATACAAACAAAACAAATGATTCACTTTAACAATTGGCTTAGCTTCTAGTGTTAGTCCAAGGTGACCCAGTATCTATCAGCCTGGGAAGAAATGGTCAACAGGCCACACTGCTTTGCCAGAGATGGTCTGCACTTGTCTTCTTTAGGCTTTCAGATACTGCCAATGGCATTAGCTACCACTATTGTGCCTTTTTTAGCCAGTGTCAAAATAACCAACCTCCCAACATAACAAAATCCTCTCTAGATAAACTCAAGGTACTGCTGCCAGGAGTCCAAACAAGAAACTGCACTCCCTGGAAGCACAGCTCACTTTGCAAGATTCTGACATCTGTGCAGTCACACAGACATGGCTCAAAGGCATTGAATGGGCCAAGTTGTGCAGGGCTTCAATGTCTTCCATATGTTCAGACCAAAATTTGAGTGTGAAAGAACCAAAGGAGGAGGTGCATCCATCTTCATTAAGGATAAGTACACCTAGAGTCTGGTCAAACAGTATGTCTCTCTTGAGCTACTACATGTCCAATTAACTATAGACAAAGTTCCCAACCACATCATAGGTCCCTCACCATGAAACAGGGAAAGCATACTGTATACCATATACCTGGACTTACTGGAGTTACTTGTCATATAGCCAACACCTTAGTCATGGGTGATCTTAGTTACCCTAACATCAACTAGGAAACATACACAACCAAAAAACATGCTGGCTCAGAGATTCTTGGACTTTGTCAATGCAAATGCTCTGGAACAGCTAGTCAGCAATCCCACATAGTACTCTCTACCATAGGAGAGCATTGCACCCCTCCCTGTGTGATGTCTTCCCTGGTAAGATCAAACTATAAATCAGTCTTGTTCAATGTAATTATAAGACAAGATTCCCAATCAAGCTCAAAAATGGTTAAGAATTTTTCAAAGAAAAATTTTCTCTTAAAAGTGATCATATAAGAAGTTTCAAAACCCCCTTGAATGTAGATAACATGGATTCCTATGCGGAGATATACATCAGTGCCCTGTTTAACAACCTAAGCAGTTTTATAGAATTGTCTGTACCTGACTGGATTAAAACTAGGTCTTGCCGAAAAAACAAGCTACCCTGGTAGAATCCTACTATAAACAGGATTTACAAAAGAGGAAGGAACTAATGTTCAAGAATAAAAGGGAACTGGCACAGCAAAGGAAGAAATCCCTAGCTTAAACAAATAAATCAGAGATCTTGTCAAGTCCTCCAAAGCTAATTACAAAGCAAAAGCAGCCTTCCTAGCTGAGGATTATCACAAGGCATTCTTTAACTGCATCCATAATCTAAAAGAGAATACCTAGCTATGCAATGAACTGGTTATGGGTTGCACCATCTATACTCAACCAGAGATAATGACCAACCTACATTATAGACAGCACCCCCTAAGTGCAGACCCAGTGGAATGTGATCTGGGTACTCAGGTTGATAGCAAGCTGAACTGTGACCACCACATATCCACAGAAGTAAGGAAATCGTTCTATGCAGAACATCTTATAAGTAAAGGCATCACATCTCGATCTAAGGATGTTATAATTCCATTTACTCAACCTACATCAGACTAATAATTGAGTACAATGCTCCTTTTTACATGTACCTCACCAGAAACCTGCAACAATTGGAGAGACCACAGAGGTTTCTCACCAAGAAATTACAGGGTTCACAAAACAAGTATTATATGGAAAAACTGAAAGCCCTGTCACTGTATTTTGTCTGCAACAGGTTGCTAAGGGGTGATCTGTGCCTGGCTTACAGGGCAGTCTCTGACCTGGCCCTGATGGAAATGCTGCACATTTGTAAATCAAACTGCATAAGGGTAACTCACTCCTGGGATCATAACCTAGCCTCTGACATGAACAAGTCATGCTGGAGAGATAGATACATCTCCCAGAGACTGACACTGCTCTGAAACAGGCTTCCAGCTGATGCAAAACAGAGTCCCTCCCTGACTCTCTTCAAATGCAAACTATATCAATGGATGGCCGACTGCAAATTCACACCTGGGGTGGTGCCCTTGTCCTTCCTAAACAGAGGAAGTTGGTATTAACTACCATAGAGCCTTACCTCTGTGAACTTCACTTACCTAACCATGATTGGGGCAACATGGGATAAATATGGCTAGGATTGTAAGGGCTCTAGGGCTGTTAGCCTAGTAGCCTTCTATAAATCTATGAACTTATAAATGAAATACAAAATGCTTACCAAAATGTAGATATCTCAAAAACTCTACCAAGAACCTTGTTAAATCTAACAAGAAATCATACTACAGAAATCTCAAAAAAAGCACTAATACAACCCCAAACCTTTTTGTTCCTCTTTAAATAAAATATTACACCCTGGCCATGCCACTACACCCTGTCCTTCTACTTTAAACAACAAAAAGTCCATTGCCACTCAGTTCAACACTCATTTTATCCAGTCAGTTCTATCACTAATCAATGGCCACCTCAATTCACCCCTCCATCTTCCATCTGTTCTGGAAAGCAGCACACTGTCTTTTGGTTTTCAGCTCATCCCAATATATAAACCATAAAAAAACGACAAACCAAATTAAAAGAAACAATCTCAACTGCTGATAACCTTCCCACCAAATTCTTTAAAATAGCTGCATAAGCACTAGCTTTTCCTGTCTCCAGTCTAATCATCTGGTCAATAAGTGAAAACTACAGGTATGTCTCATCCATCAGAAAAAAAAATCCATTATTATACCCCTTCACAAAAGATGTACTTCAACAGAGTTAACAAACTATAAACCTATTGCTATCCTATGATTCCCTCCAAAATCCTTGAGAAATGTATTCACCCTCAGCTTATGAAATATACAACCAAACACAACCTTGTCTCCAATACCCAGCATGGTTTCAAGCCAAACCACAGTACTACTACTGCCCTCTTCAACTTCACCAACACAGTAAAGCAATGCAGAAATGAGGGCAACCTTGTTTCTTCACTTTTCCTTGACTTTTCCAAAGCATTTGACACAATATCCGACCAAAGGCTCCTCTCTGAACTTGCAAAACTAGTCTAACTTACCCCTCCCTCTCTTGGTTTCGCAGTTAATTAAGCAATCATCAGCAGACAACTAAATGGCAACAAAACCTTTCAGTATTTTTATCAACCTCTGTTGGTATTCCCCAAGGATCACAACTTATTCCCCTTCTATTTAATATTTTCATAAATAGATTTCATGCTACTATAGTTCTTGCCACTCTCATACAATATGCTGATGATTCAACTCTTATCTGCTCTGCTCCATCCACAGCAAAATTACAGGAAATCACTCAAACATCTTTCACTGACATTGTAATATGGCTAAAAAAATTCTAACTTGCAACTTAATGGCAAAAAAATGATGTTATTTACTGCAAAACAACACCTTAACCATAAACACACATTTCATATTACCTGAAATAATAACACACAAATAGAAACCATAAGCCAAACTAAACTACTCAGAGTCATAATAAATGCCAGCCTCAAATTTGATCACTTCATATTTCATTCCAGCAACAAAACTCACCCCCAAATTTGGATCCTTTTATAGGGCCAAACACTACCTGACAGATCAAGCAAGGATTACCTTAGCAGCAACATACCTCCCTCCATCTCTATTATATGCTTCCCCTATTATTACAAATATCAACAGTACATATAAAACTAAACTAGTCTCCCACTACTACAAAATAGCTAAAATTGCAACCAACCAACCTTATAAAAAAAACATTGCCTTGCATTAAAACAATTAAACTGGCTTGAACTCCCAAACTAGTTGACATACTCACAACTAATCATTGCCCACAGCCTATTATACCTTTCAGACAAATGCCCAGCATTGCAAAATACTCTACTGTACTATTCACCCACTACAGAACTTTGCTCTAATAATGCTTTTGTGTCTTTCGGCTTTTCCTGGTTAGGGGTCGCTACAGCGGAACTCCGGTCCACTAATGATTGGCAGTAGATTTTTACGTGCCAAGTTACCAGCCCTGACGCACAACCTTCAATGAAGGTACGCCCATTCATGCATGTCTCCAGACAGAAGATGCTCTAGCAGAGAATCGAATGGGACAACGTCTTACTGTGATGCTCTAACAATAAACTTTTATTATGTAATACTAAGATATTCAACACTGCAGGAGACTCTCTCTACTCTCGTTATGAGTCAAAACTCTGGAATGAAATCCTCACATAGTTAAAATAGATAGAAAACTTAAATAGTTTCAAAACTTTGCTTAAACAGCACTTATTCAAAGATGGCTCTTGAGAGCAATGTGAAAGAAAGATACCCAGATAGCTCCAGTAGTAGTAGTAGCAGGAGCAGGTCTTATAAAAAGAGTCTACAATCCTATTTAAATACACTACCAATACATCTAACTCCATACGAATTGCAGAAGGAGTCATTACAGGACACACTGTGGGTGCTGTGAAGAACACTTTTGGCTGACATCAAAGAGTGCAACAATACTAATGTCATGAACTTTAATCATACTTTGACTTAGGAATGGAGTCATTTGCCATCATGGTATTAGAAACTCGGGATTAACTTTTACATCACTAGATGGTTAGCCAATTGGCTTACCAACATAATACATACAGTCAAAGTTGGTAACTCAGCATCTACTAGTAGATTCATCCAGTGGCATACCACAAGGATCTGTGCCAGACCCTTTACTGTTTGGAATCTATCAGAAGTCTCAGCTAAAGTATACAGCATTTGGCTTACCAAGTTTGCTGATATTTGCAAACTGGGTGCAATCACCGAGTCCACTAATGATGTCAATGTATTACAGAAAGGGCAAACACAGACAAATCATTGGTGCAATAACCACATGGTCTGAAAATAAATGAAAAAAGTGCTATTATTTTTGCTTTTTGCAAAGTGGAATTCCCTGCTAATTATAGCATTAACAATGCCCCCTAAGCTCAGACCCAGTGGTGTAAGACTGGGAACACAAGCGGACTGAAATCTGAACTTCAACCACCAAGTTTCCACAGTTGTAAGGAAAGCCTTCTATGTCATGTACCTCATAAGTCAGACCATCATTTCCAGGTCTGAGGATGTTACAACACTACTGCACTCAAACTGCATCAGAACACAAATTGAGTACAGTGCTTCCTTTTGCATATACCTCACCAGAAATATGCAGCAGCTGAAGAGACCACAGGGGTTTCTCAATAATAAAGTAAATGGCCTACAAACCATGATGTGATGTATGTGGATAGACTGAAAGCCCTGTCACTGTACTCTGCATCATATAGGTTGCTCTACAGATCTTAACATAGCCTGTGACATTAACAGAATATGCTTGAGAGATGCTATATCTAATGACATTAACAGACTCTGGTGAGAGGAAGATGGTAATAGCACTGTCCAAAGTCCTGGTGTAAAATTCACTCTCTAGTGTCAAACAAGTGCACAAACACACAAACACCAGTTGACTGCAGTGGGAACAGATCCCCTATTTAAGTACACTGACTAGACCTCCTCCATATTTAACACAAATACCACAGAACAAGTCTGACTTGGAAAGTGTCTGAGAACACTTTATAAGTGATGACATCAGCAGTATCTAGTGAGAGGAAGATGGTAATAGCAGTGTCCAACATACTGGTGTAAAATGTTCTATATAATGTCAAGCAAGTGCAAAAACACACACACTAGTTGACAGCAGTGAGAACAGAATGCCTATCTGTCTCAGCATATGAACTAGAGAACTGTGTAATTTACAGAAGTGTCATTTCACGAGTCTGACTTTTACAAGGTTGCAGGACCATTTATAGTAGATGACATCAGCAATGGATGCTTGAGAGAAGATGCTGGGAGGCCTGCATGAAATGGATGCAGAGGCATGTAGAACTGTGAAAATATTGGTACTCTGTGGGATTATAATGGTGACTGCAGGATACTCAATTATGGTCTTCTGACTAGACAGACACACACATACCAGTTGACTGCATTGAGAACAGAACTCCAACCTAAGTACATTGACTAGAGAATTCAGTACTTTATGCAAGTGCCACACCACAAGTCTGACTTTTACAAGGCTGCAGGGCAATTTATAGTGAATGACATCAGCACTGAATGTTTGAGAGAAGACATTGAATGCCTTGCATGAAATGGATGTGTAGGCATGTCCAACTGTCAAAATACTGGTACTCCATGAGATTGTATTGGTGACTGCAGGTACACAATTATGCTCTTCAGACTAGACACACACACACACACACACACACACACACACACACACACACACACACACACACACACACACACCAATTGACTGCAGTGAGATTAAAGCCCTTACTTAACTACATGGACTACAGAATTCAGTACCTAATGCAAACACCATAGCAGAAGTCTAAGTTTTGTAAGGCTGCAGGACAATTTATAGTGGATGGCATCAGCAATGGATGTTTGCAAGAAGATATTGGGAGGCCTGCATTAAATGGATGTGTAGGCATGTATAACTGTCAAGATATTAAAGATCTTCATGTTACTAGATTGATGAGTATGCAAAATGTAGCATTTGCTGTTGTGTTTCCAATGTAAAGGTATACCTTAAAATAGCTTTTTCAACCTATATGCAAACAGCTGTCTACACTACTACAAGTACTGGAAAATGTGAATGCATATAGTCAATATAAAGATATACATGCCATATAAGAAAGCATTTTAATTGTTTTCTGTAGTGCAGTTGCTATATTTGGGAACAAATACTGACAGACCATATTTCAAATGCATGGGTGCAGGTAACACATGGCTGCAGAGTAAATATGTGCTTCTTCTTTAAAAAAATTCCCTTCCCTTTCTTTGTGTTGTTGCATTTACTTTCATGGGCTGAGTAGTAAATGGACAGTAAACATAAGTCATACATACTCATGCACACTTTCCATAGTGCAGATCCAAGCAGTGGGTTTGGCTGATCAATGGTAAAGTGTTTGTGAATGTGAAATACATATTTAAGGACTCCTACTGTAACTTGACAAGTTATTATCCCTACTGGCTGTGGTAAACACATGTAACAGATACTATGGTATTCTTACATGATTCATATCAGAAATGTTGCTCCATAATTTTCTCATTTCAAAAATTAGTGATACTACTTTCCCCATTTGGGTATAGTTAAGTGACTTGCAAATGTGGTTCTCTGCTCCATTCATAACATTTTGATAGTTTTAGTGCTTTGCTCACTTCCACGCAAACACATTAAGTGGAGGGGCATTGCAGTCATCACTTTGGACAGTAAGGAGTGGAAAAAAAAAAACACCTGATCCCTAGCTGATTCTGTGGCAGCAGGTATACAACATCAGTAATTTACTTTTTTTGATAACAGATGATACAGGATTTAAATCCAGGTCAGTGTAATTTTTTTACATATGCATTCAGGATATCATTAAATAATTAAATGTGATAATTTTAGCAAAAGTAAGAGGGAATGCCCACAGTAAAGTACTGTATAAAAACAAACAGTATTGAATTGATTAATGTTAGCAGCACACATATGGACTTATATAGTCATGCATTCATCAGTGTAAAGAAATAAAAGAATATTTTAACATGAGAGCCTTTAATGTGATCTTTGTGTTATGTTAGCACGCCATGTTTAAGCAGCATTGCGCAGCTACCGACACCATGCCATAGGACATGAACAACCAATCACCGTGGTTTGGCATTGGTGTGAGACGCCAAACTTCATGCTAACACAGAGGACAACCAGTGAATGGCTTCATTGGGGATGGATCTGTTACTTACAGGTGTGTGATTCTAATTTTGCCCAGATTAAAGGTGTTAAAATGGGTTTGGTAGGAAATTGGTGAAATGGGTAGCAAGGTGGGGGAAGAACAAAGGGAAAGCAATAGAGGAATCTGAAGGAGGGAGATAGGAAAGAACCATAGCTATCCACTTTTTTAACAGTATAAAATAAGAAATATATGTAGAATATTAGCTTAATTTAGACTGCCACCTCAAGAGGGAGGGGTGACAAGAATGCAGTCATGTTGTATAGCCAATTGGACCAAAACAAATGTATTGAGAAGACACATGTGCGAAGTGTATATATATATATATATATATATATATATATATATATGGGAACACTTTACATAATCGAATTATTGAAATCTCGAATTTCATATGGTCGAGACCATATGATCGAGATTTTAATAAATCGAATGTGTGTAGTGTTTAGAAATAACACTTTACTTACCTTAATACATTACGTGCACACAGAGGCAAGTATTGTTGTATGCCTTGTGTGTACGTAATGTTGTATTTGTTTTGTGGTGTTTGCAGGAAGTGAGAAATCTCCCGTTTTGCGCTTCCGCATACAGCGCAAGACAGGAGATTTCCCAACTCCCCACTGTAGCGCGATCTTGGAGTTGGTATATTTAAGTAGGGGGGTGTGGGGGGCACAGTCCTCCACATGGGGTGGTGCAGGGGGGCGAAGCCCCCCTGCAAAAGCGAAGTTTGTGTGTTTTTTTTTTTTTAATGGTTTCCCTTCAGAAGTTCGAGTTTCCGAAACTCGAGCTTTTGGTTTCGGTTACTTGTAGTTCGAGATTTTGGAAATTCAATCTTCTGAAATGAATCCATATATATATATATATATATATATATATATATATATATATATTTTTTTTTTTTAATGGGACAAGTACCCTTTTTTTTACATCAGTAATAGAGGTATTTCTGAGTCAGGTAAGTAGAATTGGTGAGGAAGCATATGCAGACAGACAAGACAAACAAGACAAGAGACAGTGATGTTGAGGGGGCACGACAGGTTTGGGGACACCATTTTGTGTGGGTAGGGAGGGGACAACAGATGCCTATGACCATCAAACATGGAGATAGTGAGAATCTTGCCCTCACCCATAGGACTGTCATCACTGTCCCTTTACTCTGCTGGCTGTTGGAGTGCTTATTGTCTTCTGCTGTGGACCATGAAAAAGATCATCGTCTCCATCCAGCACAGGCATGCACCCATGGTGCTCTGCATGGCCCTATGCACCAACCTTGGCAATTCCTGACAGGTGACAAAGTTACCACATCCACCAATACTCCCGGAGGGTACCACAACATCAGCTGCCTGGGTAGTGCTACCCGATGTGGAGGACCCAGGTAGTGCAGTGGTAGTGGAGTCAGTGCTGCCAGGTTATATCCCAGAAGTGCTGCGCATAGGTGCAGTAGCAGGTGAGGCAGATGCAGGATGAGCCACAGGGGTTGGCCTACCTTCTTATTTTGCAAAGCATTTTGTGATTTTTTTCACAGATGCATGGTATGGATACATTGAGATGACACATAGAAAATACAGAAAGAGAGATAAGGTTGGGGTAAGAGGAAAAAAAGAGATAATTAGTGCTATCATATGTGACATACAATGCAATATCACAATACTGAAGTATTTTATATTTCTCTGTACTTTTACATTTAAGTATACTTCTTAAGAACTGCAAACTATAAATAATGATTGCTCAAAGTAATCATTGCAATGTGCATATATTGCACATATGCTTTGACAAATTATACAGACTTCAGTTATATAGAAGGGCATGTATGCCACTTGTGGTAAAATTAAATTATTGTAATATTTGTAAAGGATTAGTATTGTATTTTGTGTATTTGTTATCTGTGGTATTTGAACCCATAACATCTGACTTAATTATTTACACTTGACTCTTGCAGTTAGCTTGTGCTACAGACAGTGGCCTGCATGCTTGCTTTTTCTGTTAGGATATGCATGCTTAATTTGTGACTATTTTTTTAGAAGAGCAATACTTCAGCTAAAATAATAGCTGTGTTGTTCTGCATACATACCCCTTGCTTCCCTCAGTCGCTCCGTATGCTCATCATAGGCATGTTTATTCATTTGGATCTCATGGTCAGCTCTGGAATAAAAGGAAGAGAAGAAGAGGAAAGCAATATGCATATCTGTCTTGCCTATATGCAGCATTCTATCTATTAATTCTATTTATTACTATATTTACAAAACTGTGGGATGTCAGCAGTGCTGAACTCATCCAGCCATTGCTTGAGTGTATCCATCTTGCACCTTTTTAGGTCATTAAATTGATACCTACACTCTTCTTCAATACATGGAATGCCAGTTACACTGGAGACAGCCTAGGCCATACTATTCCATGCCTCAGACTTGTACTGAGAGCCAGTGTAGTCCTCCTGCAGGAGCCTTCATCTGTGGTGCCTTACAAGTAGTCCATTAAAGATACAGCACTCCTCAACATCCAAACTCTGCACCCTAAATTGGGCACCTTCCCTTCTACCACCTGACATGTCTTACCAGAGAGAAACAGCAATAGTAAAGAGTTATTTCCCACTAGTATGTGTTATGGCATTTACTGGTAGTGAGCAAACCTGAACAATAATGCCAACTGCATTTCCATGACAGAAAGGAAAGCAGTTTTTGAAATTGGAAGGTTAATTTGACACTTAACTGATAGGTGATTTAACTTTGTCGGCATGTACTGGGGGCAGATAGGTGATTTAACTTTGCAGGCATGTACTGGGGGCATACATTTTATGGCCTGACACATTTATTGTGTGGATTTACACACAGATAAACTACATTTTTACATTGTGGGATTCAAACCTATGCATAACAGACAAAACATTTTCTTTCACAGCACTGATGTTTAATCCTTTTCACAGAAGAAGTGCTTCTGACACTTACTCATTATTTACATATTAATAAACATGACAGACTGAAGGATCAACCATGTACGTGTGTGACCTGACAAGGTCCTGATTTATACATTCCTATGTGCATGAATATTATTGAAGTCTGAAGATCACCCAAGACCAGAGACACAATTATGATTGCAGAAACATATTAGTCAGTATACCCTCACTCACACAAGTAATTCATATGAGTTTATTAAAATTGAGTGTACAACCCTTAATAAAATTATGCATATGTAATATTTTTTTCATGTTAATTTTAATATAAAGTAAAATGTACAACAGTAAAAATTATTTGAATTTGCTCTATTGGAACCCAGGATCATTTGCATTGCAGCCCAAAACTTATACCTGCTGCCACCGGCATAGTTACAAAACAGTTGACTTTTTTCATATTCATTCTTAACTTCTCAGTATTAACCACCATACAGCACCCCTTAGGATGTCTGCATGGCAGCAAAACATACAGGATACAATGTATCTGTTTTGAAATTGTCTACTGTCTGCTTTCTGTCTGCAGGTGTTCTAGACCTCAGGTGTTGGGGAAGGTTGTTAACCGCCATGCAACACCGCTTATCAGGACTGAGCTATGGAAAGCAAAAAAAATACAACAATGTATCCTTTATGAATTCAAAAATGTCTGCATCCTTTCTACAAGTGTTCTGTCTCTTTTGTGTGTGGGCCAATACTCCAGGTTTGCATGGCAGTAAGCGATGCACAAAAGTGAGAAGCAAAGCTAAACCTGTATTTTCCTTGGAGCAGTATTTCTTAGGTTTGATCCTTTTTTTTTCCAAAATCTCTTTATTTCAATTTTCTTTTTTTCCAAATAACAACAATACAATAACTCAAAAACACAAATAAACAATACAAATACATATCTAAAGAAAACAGACAATAATCTCATTCCGAGAAAATTATACATATATGTGTGTATGTATATATATATATATATATATATATATATATATATATATATATATATATATAAATATATATTATATATATATATATATATATATATATATATATATATATATGCAAAATATACACTAGAAGTCACTACATCCTCAAGTAGAGTATGAGAATTCTTATGTTCATTTGGTCTCATAAGGGATAGTGGAATGGGGATAGTCTATATTGAAAGTAAAGATAGAAATTCAACCATTTATTGTATGGTTAGGGAAAATATCTAGATACACATATACTAAGAGAAGGGGAAGATGCAAGAAAACTGGTTATACTACATTTCATTTCTTATTAAAAGGTTAGCTCTCCATGTCAATTTTTGGGCAAGTTTTATTTGTCAAGAATTATATCTAGTAAGTAACTCCAATATTTTTGGTAATAGCCTTTGTTTTTTGTTTTTGAATAAACTAATTTGTGAGATGAGATATATTTGATAGCAAGATTGTTAAAATTTTCCCATGTAATTGGTGACATGAACTTCCAGTTCATTGTAATAAAGAATTTAATAAGGGCACACATCGTAATAAAGACATGTTTTAATATTTTTGGAAGTTGATTGATGTTAATGTGCAATATAGCTGTCTCCCATGTAAGAGTTGATGTTTCATATCCCATCTTCTCTAATCTTACTTTCAAGGAACACCATAAGTTGTGTATCTTAGTACAGTTCCACATGACATGCAAAATATCAGCTGTTTGATCCAGACAATGGGGATACATAGGTGAAAAGTTAGGATTGAATTTATTTAATTTAGATAAGGTAAAATATTGATTGTTATTTACCATAATTTGTGTATATAACAGCTTCTTGAAAGGAATGAATTTGATTGTATTTTCAATGGATAGTTTCTTATTTTCTTCAGTCAGTGATTGATGTTTCGTTTGCCAACAGTTTGAAAATAATAAAGAATTCTGATGTTTTGTGCTCATTACAATTTTATAAGTCCTAGAAATTGTTTTCCCTTTAATCGTAAGATTTTCAAGTATTAATTTAACTAAATTTATGTTCTGTAAGTCAGTGTGTATTTGTGAAAATCTAGCATTTATACTATGGTGAAGTTGGTTAAGGATAATACTATATTTCTTAGGAAGTTTGAGTTCAAGTCTCATTTGCCTCATGTTAGAGTCTTTCCATTGATATATATCCCATATTGTGTAGTCTTTTATCAAGGGGTAGTTTGTTAGATTTACGGGTTTATTATTTATTAGTAGATTAGGATTTAGGTGTAACGGATGTTTAAGGGCAAAAGCGTCAGCTAATTGCAATGATTTAATTAGTTTCTGTGTTGTAAGAATCATGTTTTTAATTAGTGGGTGTAGATTCTTCATGTATATGCTAGTTTGGTTTAAATTCAAGAATGGTAGGGATTTGATATTATAGCCAAGGGATTTCAACTGTTCATACCAGATTTTGGTCCACTGGGGTGACCAAGTATTTATATATGAGTCATAGTTTATTATTTGTATTAGTCTGTAGACAGTAATTATACTATAATAAAGCTTAAAATCAGGCAACCCTAATTCCCCCTTATCTTTGGTGAGTACAAGTTTTCCATATTTAATTCTGGTAGATTTTGGATACCATAAGAATCTTGATATAGCTTTTTCCATGGCAAGGAAGAAGTTTGTGGGAATATTTGAAAAAAGTAGCATTTAATTGAAAGAGTATTCTTAGTAGAAAATACATTTTGACAACACCAGCTTTTGACAGCAGAGAGATATTGATGTCCTTCCATCTATCAATATCATTTTGAATACTAGTCCATGTAATTATTAAGTTATTGTTTATAATATCTTTGAAGTCTGAAGTAAATAGTATTCCTAGATATTTTATCTGATAGTTTATTTTGAACTCACTCATGGAAAAGTACAATTCTTTATGACCTATAGGATTAAGGGGAAATATGTGTGACTTGTTTAAATTTAAGTTATAGTTTGAAACTAGCGAGAACTCCTCAATAGTTTTAAGTATTTTTGGGAGGTCAATAGCGGGGAGTTGGAAGTATATATTTAAGTCATCGGCAAAGGCCAAGTATATAAGATTTGTATTGTGGATTCTGGGAATATGATGAAAGCTTTTTTGTAAAATAAACTGAAGGAGGGGTTCTAGATAAAGATTAAATAGGTATGGTGGAAGAGGACATCCTTGCCTTGTACCATTGGATAAGAGTATAGGATTAGTTATAAGTTTGTTTACCTGTATAGTGGTAGAAGCTTTCTGATACAGAACCTGGATCATTTTAATGAATTCTTAAGGAAAACCATATAAAGGCAGTATATTAAAGAGAAAGTGTAAGTTTACTCTATCAAAAGCTTTGATTGCATCTACTGTAAGGGCATATCTGGGGCATTTATCATTATTAAGTAGTATTACAATGGTATCTAAGAGGAGGGTGCTGTCACTTGTTTGTCTGTTTGTCATAAAGCCCATTTGTTGTTGGGAAATAATAGAGGGGAGTATATTATTAAGTCTATTTGCTATAACATGGGCTAATATCTTAAGATTTGTGTTTATGAGGGCTATTGGTCTATAATTTGCTGGACATGTTGGGTCAGAATGCAGTTTAGGAATCAACAAAGTCTTGGAGTTATTTAAGTATTTGTCTGTTATACCATATTTTATTATATAGTTAAAAACTTTTAATAAAACTTTGGAGATAGGTTCCATGAATAGCTTATAAAAATCAGATGTGTATCCATCAGGCCCAGGGGATTTACCTAGTTTTAGTTTGTTTATTGCAGCTTTTATCTCTTTTAATTGTAATGGTGATTTTAAGAGTTTCCTTTGATCTTCTGTAATTTGTGGAAAGTGTATATTATGTATAAAATCCTCAAATCTGTCTGTAGATGGTGATAAGGGTATATTGTATAATTTCTTATAAATATCTTCAAAAGCGTCCACTATATCTTGGTCTTTATATTTCACCTGTCCTTCATATTTTATTTCTTTGATCCTAGGAGGTCCACTTTTTATATTAATTAGACTAGCTAGGAATTTTGATGGTGTTTGAGCCCATTCTGAGTATTGATATATTGACCTTAATTCTAAGAAGGAGATATTTTCTAAATAGTGTTTGTGTAATTGTTTTTGCCACTCAATTATTTTTTCCTCAAGTTCTTTAGAATATTTTTCCTGAAGTTCTAATTCAGCAGTGTTTATTTGATACTTTAGTTCATTCTTAAGATTGTTATATTTTTTTTTGAGCCATGCAGATTTTTGAATAATAATACCCCTGATGACCGCCTTGGTAGCTGCCCATTGTATGTCATATGGAATTTGAGTGGATATAAAATCATTTTGGAGTTGGGCTAGGACATTCTGGATTTTTGTGTTGTTTCTTGGTTTTGTATAATTTTAGGATTTAACTTCCAGGTATTGAGATAGGAAATATTATGTTTATGGTCTTGAAAGTTTATTAAAAGTCTAATTTTGGAATGATTTGAAAGAATTCTAGGTGATACAGCATAATTTCATTTGTTAGAAAGGAAAGCAAGGGAAATTAGAAAAGCATCTATCCTGGACCAAGTTTTATGAGTGGCTGAAAAGAAAGTGAATCTTGATATTGTTTTATCATATTGAAATTTAACATAAGGGTCAACTAGTTCAAATGTATTTTGTAATTTTTCAAGTGCTGTAGTGGTAGATTGTGACTGTCTGTTTTTATTATGCGATCTATCCTTATTTAGATTTAGTAAAGCATTCCAGTCCCCACCTACACTAAACAGATGATTTGGGTATTTGGCTAATATATTAAAGATTTCATAAATGAAGAGCTGTTTTGAGCAGGGGCTATATACATTAACAAAGAGTAATGGTTTGTTCAAAGTATGATATTCAGTAGTAAGTAATACCCATCTTCCCTTTAAGTCAGCTTCATAGGAAGTAATCTCTCCTTGGAAGGATTTATTTACTATAATGGCCACTCCCCTGGACAAAGAACTATAATTTGCTGCAACTATTGTTTTAACCCATTTTCTTTTCCTTTCTCTAACCTAAAGTTGGTCATCTAAGTGAGATTCTTGCAAGAAAGTTATATCAGCCTTAGTTTGGTGTGTGAGGTACATTATTAAATGTTTCTTCCTTTTATCTACCATCCCTTTAACATTCCAAGAGTCTATAGTTATCATTTTTTATTAATATTGCTGAAGTTTCTCATTAGTTGATACTCAAAAATACAGTTAGAGACTTTGTCTGTTAATGTATTTATCTTAAGAATAAATGTTGTGACTTCTATACTCCTAAACACTAAATAGGTGCCTAACCACCCATCCCTCTGTATTAGTAAATGTGCATGAGTTAAGAAACTAAAAGAAACTATTATTTTTAGCAACAAGGAGTAAATATTTATCAGAGTGATGTCAATAATACCCATACTGTTCCAAATGTGAACAGTCATCAGCTAACAGACTGTGCCCATCCCGCTCTTTTTGTTATTTATGTATTGCATATTCATTTTCAGACTTCTTAAAATAGTATGTTAATTGTACCCATAGATATTATATAGAGAGAAAGAGAAAAATAGCTTTTATAAAATGTTTTGTAGTAACAGCAACATATTATAATTCTTAACATTTTAAGAGTTATTAAAGAGTTTACAAAACAATATTTTCAAAAAAACAAGTACAATATACGAACATTTAAAGAAGGCAGCACTTTAAAATTCAACATTTGCATTATTCTTGCTAACAGCAACTAACTGTGGTTCTTTAAAATGTATTGGAAACTTCGGTTAACACTGCATGCACAAGCCATACAAGCAGATCATTGTGAACTCATATATTATTAATTAACCAGTGCCATCTACTGGACAAATAGGGGAAAAAAAGAGAAAAATGTTTTTGTACCTTGCTCATAGACACATTTAAAAGTAACTTGATGGTTATGCCAGTAGAATAATGATTATACATTTTAAACATTTAAAGAAGGCAGCACTTTAAAATTCAACATTTGCCTTATTCTTGCTAACAGCAACTAACTGTGGTTCTTTAAAATGTATTGAAAACTTCATTTAACCCTGCACTGGCAAAAGCCATATAAGCACATCCTTGTGAACTCATATATTAATAATTAACCAGTGCCATCTACTGAACAAACAGAGAGAAAAAAAAGAGAAATGTTTTTGTGCCTTGCTCATAGACACATTTAAAAGTAACTCAATTGTTATGCCAAAAGAATAATGATTATGCATTTTAAACATTTAAAGAAGGCAGTACTTTAAAGTTCAACAACATTTGCATTATTTTTTGCTAACAACAACTAACTGTGTTTTTTTTAAATGTATTGGAAACTTCATTTAACACTGCACTAGCAAAAGCCATACCAGCACATCATTGTGAACTCATATTATTAATTAACCAGTGCCATCTACTGAACAAACAGAGAGAAAAAAGGAGAAATGTTTTTGTACCTTGCTCATAGACACACTTGAAAGCAACTCAATGATTATGCCACTAGAATAATGATTATACATTTTAACTGAAACTACTAATGTCTAGTATTTACACTACTTAAACTATTATATCAAAGGTTATATCCCATTTTTTAAATGTAGTTTAACACTCCTTTTTTGTAAGCTGTAAATGCACTTTAAAGTAATTTCTCTATGCAGTCAATGTTAGGTAGCTTTCCAGCCTTTAAATGTAGAAGGCAGTTATTAAAAGACAGTACCTTAAATATTACAGTGTAGCAAACATGTTTTCTTTACAGGCAGGTAAGCAGAGTTATTTAGACCACATTCCACATCCTTTTGCTTGAAGTTTCCCATAAGAGTGGTATATTCTTCTGTCCTGTAGTTCTTTGGAGCTGTAGCAATTGTTTAGCCTTCCAAATGTTTGTGGATCAAAAGATATGAAAAGAGTTGTCTCAGGCAGGATTTACTTTGAAGAGATGCAGAAAGGTGGATTTTGCCTGGTCAGGTGTTTCCAGGAATATTTTTTCTTCTTTGTAATAAAATGTTAAGGTTGCAGGATATTTCATTTGGAAATGAATCTTATTTTCAATGAGATAAGTGCAGTATTTACTGACTTTCTGTCGATTTTGTTTAATTTCTAAAGGAAGATCTTGAGTAATCGTAATTTTATGTGCTCTCCATGTAACATTTTTTTAACTTTATAAGCTGACAGTATCTGTTGAACATGTGCTGAATTAAGCAGTCTGATGTAGATTTGTCTTGGAAGAGCACTTGTTTGTGTACGCTTTATAGCTCTGTGGGCTCTTTCAATCACTATCTCATCCAGGAGGTCTTTATTAGTCAGAAGAGAGCTTAGTATTTCTTTTATTATTGGAATAAGTTGTGGATTATCAAAGCTCTCTGGAATACCTGTTATGATAAAATGATTTCTCCGACTTCTAGCTTTCAAGTCTAGCATTTTTTTGCTGTAATTCTTTAATTATGGTGTCATCGTTTTGTGCTTTTTGTTGCAGTTCATTTATTTTTAGCTCATTGCACATAACTTCAGCTTCATTTTGTTCTAGCCTAAGCACAATTTGGTCCAGAGTAGAGCCAAATGTAATTAGCTTATGAGAGAAACCCCGCACTTCTGTTAGTAAAGGTTGTAAAGCAGTTTTCAGATTCTCCAGTGTTAAAGGTTGTTCCTGGTTTAATCTTTGAGACATTTTACCAGCTTCTTGTTGTTGCTTGTTAATTTTTTGCCTTTTAGCAGTGGTTTCTTTTTCAGGAGTAGTAATTGCAGACAGTTTGGTTTTTGTGATTACAGTTTCCATCTGATCTGGCTGATTCTCCATTAATCTTCCTAGTAGTAGTGCAGAATTTTAAATGATAAGTCTTGTTATGAAAGTTGTTTTTCTTCTTACTTTCCTCTTATTATGCCTGTTGGTCTTAAAGCATCCACACCATGTGGTTCAGGGCTCTGTTTCCAACAAGTAATTATTTTTGCTTCAGAAAGAGAGAATTTTTGAAAAATAAAGAAGAAACAAGTAAGTACTCGTATTTCTGCTTTAATCCATTGATGTTTGGCATAGTTTTCCCAAGCGATGCACTGGTTTGAAGTCAGATTTTAGTATAGGAATGCAGGAGCTGCACTGTCAGTGTGCTTACAGGCTGTCCACCATTTTGGAATCTTCTCTTAGGTTTGATCCTTAAAAGACAAATGTGGATCTTGAACCATCATCTATAGATAGTATATACCGTGTGGCTCACTGTGATTAGCGGGTGTGCTATAAACACGTGATTCACAGGTGTAGTTTATGTATTAATTATCATAGAACTACATTACATGACATTTATTGTATTTCACTGTTTCCCCTGTTTGCCAAGTTCCATTTCTGTGTTGGCACAAACAAAAACATTTTTGTACAGATGTTTGCTTTGCTATTGATATTCTGCTTGTTTTGTGTGTGACTATGATATGTTACAACCACATAAAACCATTTTTATATTTAAATTTCTTGAAAGTTTTTTGTTTCTCCAGTGGGTAATATTGAAAAACTACTACTTATATGTTACATCTAAGCAAATCTTTTATTTATATGATATTTATATGTATTATCCTTCTTCTGTGTTTTATGTCACCTAGGACTATGGCACCCAGGCATTCCAATCCCTGCAAACTCACCTTCATTGAACTTCAGAATGATACCATTGTACAAGCATTTAGGAGACATAGTAGCTTTCTGCCATAGGAGAATGTCAGGAAGAAAGCAAATTTGACAGTAATTAGTGGAAAATCTCAACACTGTTGGGGGCCACAGCAGAACATATAATCAGGTATGTAATAAGACCACTGACATGATTTCATTAGCCTGGAGCAGAGCAGCTTCAATGGGCTGTGGACAGATGGCTACTGGGTGGGCTGCTACCGAGCCACCATTGGCACCAAATGAAGAGTTCCTGTCAAATGTCAGGGATCCAGAGACCTCAGTGGAAAGTGCACAACAGCATGTGATTGATGTTGGTGCTGCTGTTTCAGGGAAGACCAGTTTGTACTAGGAAGAGCTTCCAGGTAGGCTTTTCTATGTCAATTGTTAAATATTTCTTGTGTAATAAAATATTTATAGTTTAACATTTATAGTTTGCTTATTTCTTTTGGGGGGGGACTAGTTATAGATGATGATAGTGGGCACACAGAGGCACAGTCAGAGGGTACACAGGTTGAATCTTACACTGAGGTTGACATTCAGCCCCCCCCCCCTGTATTTCCATTGGACACAGCTAGTAGCCCTACACCAACCCATTCCAGTGATCTCCCAAATACTGGCAGGTGGGGGGTGAGACACTCGATCAGGGCAGTGTGGTTACTGTGGCTTCAGTGCCTGCTGATTCTGGCTGTAGCCAAAATGTGGATTAGGTGCGATGCAGGAGGGTTGTTAGGGGTGCTTGGAGGAGGCATGCTGTCCATCATCCACCTGATCCAGGTGTGTCTTTCTGTGCCACTTGACATATGTTTAAGGCCACCAAAAAGGTGCAGGCACATTCCAATAGGGCCTCCAAAGAAATGCTTAGGGTTTTATATGTGACACAGGCTAACATCTGTGACTTCCTCCACCATGCTGCCGATTCAATGGATTGGATGAATGACATGTTGGAATGGGATTGTCTGTAATGGAACATCTACTGGAATGGGACTGCATCCACATGAGTGTAGGTCAGCTACATCATCATGGCTGGTTGTGATCATGCTCTCATAGTGGTTCTACTTCCATTGCTCCATCAGTGGTTGAGGTGTCCATACCCAGATGTGGCAGGCCATGGGGTCATGGTCCTGGGCATCCTTGTGAGGAGTGCTCATCCAGCAGACATCAGTCATGTAAAGATAGCAGCAGTGCATCTGACCATGGGTGTGGAAGTGACAGTAGAACTCTTGGCAAAGCCAGTTCTTGTGGTCAGGTAAAACAACAACAACAATGAACTGCCATCTCTACCATGCATGGCTCACACCACTCTGACATACCAAGACACAGAGCTAGCAGAGAGCTTGGCTATGTTCTTGCAAACAGTCATACACCAATTTCACCTGGAGTGCCCATACAGACACACACACAACAGTTACTTTGTTCAGTTGTGAGTCTTAAAGTTCATTCTGTCTCAGTGGCCATTTGATTCTTTATCCAAATGTCTGCCTGTTTCTCCTTCTTACTTGCATGCACTCAGTTACCATTTTTGTCAGCCTAAGATTCGTGCCCCCAACCAACACAACACTCTGTGCAAGTGATGATAACTGTGCTATATCCTTGTTTTCTATCTTTTGGATTCAGGGATATGTAAACTTTGTGTCTAATGGTCAGGGTGCACAGCTAACTTATTTCTTAGGATATCTGTATTTGTGATGCCATTTTGCTAATTGTACTGCTTTTTTACAGGTTTTTGTAATGTATATATGCCTCCCACAATCTTGCAGCAGCAATCCTTGACCTAATCATATATAAAAGTGGGACAAAGGCTGAACAATAGGGAGACTTTTGATAGAATCAATCAGTTTTTGCATCATTATTTTTAATTTTTTTTCTGAGGGATAGGAAGTCTGAAACTGAAATGTGTGTAATTAATGTCTAGCTTCTTTCTTTAATAATTTGCCAATACAAAAGTATGAAGCCAAACTTGAGGACATTTGTTGACCATCAGTACTTTTTTGAGGTATGAAAGTATGAGTCTTTGATACCTGAAGTCTATTACTTGATAGAGGACAGGCATATTCACATAAGTCACTGCCATCACATGTTTAAGTCATTGCTGTACAAATCAACCACCTTCTAATAACTTACATTACCAAGTAAAAATATGCAAGGATATCCCATTCATTTGTATTATTATTACACATTTTTTAATATTCTATGTTTAACACTTGCCTTGCAAATCTGGAAGTTGCTACAGTTTTAGTTCAAGGCTGACTCTGTCTGATTCTAAGGGTACATAGCCATTACATGGGTAGGTAAAGGTTGTGAGTGCTGCCTGGGATCAATGTTACTGTATGTATGCATGCAGGATGAAAGTTTTATTTTATTTTTTTTATTTATTTGACATTTGTTGACCGGTATAGTCCGACTGGGACAGAAACCTTTTTCAGTGGAGGCCCGGGGAGAAAAGCTCCGATGTACAAAAAAATAGATGATTACAAAGTTCAGTAAATATGCAGTACAATGGGAATCGATTGTCAGATGCATTTATAATAGTGGAGGCAAGCAAGAGTTAATCACAAATAAAGCTAGTCAGATTCCTATGAAAGTGAACATACACTCAAAGAAAGAGATAACGTTATAAGATTATCACATTCTTGATGGGTAGCTGTAGGTGATAGGACAAGCTACAAGGGTTTTGGGGAGGGTGGTAGGAAGAGTTAGTGTTGAGAAACGATGTGAGATGTTAGGATATATAGTTAGCATCATGTGGGTCCAAATATGGACAGTTGGGTAGCCTATAGAGAGACAGGAAAGATTATTAGCCTACTGACAGGAAGTAGGTAGGACAGAGGAGGTCTGAGGTATTAAGGCAGGAAGAGTGTGGCTGGAGGAAGGTGAGAGGAAGAGAGATGAAAGGGGGAAAGAGATGAAAAAGGGAGGGTGAGGAAGGTGTGTAGTGACCCAGACTTATACAAGGTTCAAGGGGGGAGGCTACAGGGGCCTATAGTGAGGTGGGTTAAGTAATGTTTGAGAGAGATCTTGAATGTGTGAGTCTGGAGCATGCTTCTTAAACTCAAGGGAAGCTTATTCCAGAGGATGGCTGGAGAGTAGCTGCATAAGTTCTGTCCAGCAGATTTGTTTGGTTTGTAAATTTGCAGCAGGCATTGATCAGAGCTCCTAAGAGATCGGGTGGGGTTTTAACTCCTTACATGGTGAGTGAGTGTGCTATGCATTGTCTCTTAACTAGTGTGACGGCAAATTGAGCATGCTTGCATCTGCTTATGCCCACAGCAGCTAGTGAACCCCTCTCTGACTCCTCACCTGCAGGTGGCTGTGGTGACCTTGCCAGAGGTGACAGGATATGTTCCCCTTCCCCTTGCTGATCCTGCTGAAGCTTTTTTCTCAGGATGGCATTGTGAAGCATGGCACAGATGGTGAAGATTTCAGTACATGTACGTGGATTGTACTGCAGGGCTCTCTCTGGATGTATCACAGCACTAGAACTGTGACTTCAGCAGGCCAATCACAAGCTCTATGATATTTATGATTTGACCATTTGCCTCATTATAGCATTATCCAGCTGGTCTGTGTGCATTTCTGATGCATGTCGTCAGCCATGGTACCAGTGCATAGCCTGCATCCCCCTGTAAATGACCCTGTGGGATATCACACCTAGTAAATATTTCTCAGAGTTGAGAGTTGTGCTAGATATGTGAGTTGTGGTAACTGCCTGCATTGCTAGCACACACATTCAAGGTGATTTCCTTAGTGTTACACATCACTTGGCAGTTAACGGAGTGGAAGCCTTTTCTATTTATGTACACCCTTCCTTGTTCCCCAGGTGTTGCCTTGATTTCTGTATGTGTATAGTTTATGCCACCCAGTATTTCAGGGTAGTGTGCTACATGGTAGGACTCCTGCGTATTTGTGGCCCTGTCCTCAGGTGTATGGGAAAATATATGTAGTTACTGGCATGTTGGAGCATAGCATTCAGGAAATGATGGAGAATTCTGCATGCTGATGCCAGTGATACCCTCAGCATGTCTGCTATTGGTCTCTGAAAGGTTCCTGTAGCTAAAATTCTTGTGTTACACATACCTTTTGTCTCTACAGGTATTGGTTCCCCTTGGTTAGCCCTTGGTCTGAGTTGAGAATAACAGAGGCTGTGGACTTCCTATAGTGTGTCTCTATCCACCCTGTAGCACTCTAAAATTTCCACCTCATGCAGATTGTGGTAAGTTAAACAGGGTCTAAAAACTCTTCTCCTTCTTGACCATGGTCCATTAGCAGCAGCAGCCTGTTGCGCATACAGTATACATGAATTAAAGCAACAGCAGCACCTAACATTTTTTTCTGTGTAGATTCCTTTCTATAGCGGTATTCCAATAGGTTTTGGAATTCATAGGGAAAACCAGCACTGAGTCTGCACATTTGTTGAATAGCTCCTCCATTTTGGATTGGTTGATTAGCATACAGTTCAGATGTTTATGTTGTAATTAGCATGCCACCATATTTACCATGTTTGCGCAGCTCTATGTGGCATGTAGAGCGGCTTACTGAATCCAAAACTGTGCACTACCATGTGCACATCACACCACTATGTGCACATGATCTTAGCTGACCATGTAGGGTTTATTGAGTGTGCCCTATTTTTAACCCTGCAATTATAAATGTTCATCGAGTGCAACTTAAATGTGGAGCTTTTTTTACCTCGGCCTCTGCTGAAAATGGGTTTTATCCAGTTTAAGTTTTATTGGTTAACAAAGCCACATACATTATAAATAATAAATAATATAATTGTCATTCCAAGAACTGAAAACAATCTTGAAACCAGAAGAATAATCATATGAGCAAGGAAAGAACAGTTGTCATATATAAATTATTATGAATATCTAACACAAAAGAAAAGGGCACCAAGATTGTATATATTATTAGTAGCTGATTGCATGTAACATTATTATATGAAAAGTGAGTTAAGCATGTGAAATTTGTGACTGCAACATTTTGGGGAGTAGGCCTTAACTCAAGATGCTGTGATATCAGATTTGGTATATATAAGAAGCAGAAAAATTGATATTTGGTAGTTTTAGTTAATCTTTTGCTTCATAGTATGATGTTCCCATCCATCCCAAGGACATCTTATTCCCAGAGCTACTGATAAAGTCACTAGCTCTCAGGCTGATTTTAGCTTGTCAATGACGTGCTGTGAGAAATATTGTGAAAAGACAAATAGTGAGCCTTTTGTGTTTGAGTACATAGGTTCATAGGTTGGTACTAGGCTATCAGCTCTAGGGCCTATACTAGCCTAGCTATAACAATTCCCTGGCGGTTTCTTCCCAGAATATTTACTTCCCTGGTCATCTGTCCAGCAGGGCGACTGACGTGATCCCCGGGAAAATTTCCTATCTCCCATGCAATCGTCAAGGTTCCTTTTGAAGAGAGCCAGAGCGGCGCTCAGCTTGACATGTATGGGCAGCCTATTCCAGAGTATGGGGAGTCTCTGGGTCAGTAATCTAACCCTCCAGCATGTTTTGTTCATTGTGATGACCAGGTTTAAATCTTTGGAGTGTGTAGCTCTGAGGGATTGGGATTTCTTTAAGTGTAGCATGTCCAACAGCACTAGTTTTGACATGGCCTTGTATGTTAAGCAGAGATCACCTCTGAGTAGGCAATATGCGACAGAGTATAGCTGGATTTTTTTTAGATGGTCAGCATAGGGCATCTGCTTTTGGTCTGTGATTCTTTTAGTGGGGTATTTTTGTGGCCTTTCCAGTTGTTGCAGATGTCTTGTGAGGTACATACCAAACGGGGCGTTGTACTCTATAATGGGTCTAATGAGGGATGAGTACAGTGGGACAATGACCTCCTTTTTTCTAGATGAAAAGCCCTTAGTGATGAGGTGTGCCACATAGAAAGATTTCCTGACTGCTGTGGCTATGTGGTTATCAAAGGTGAGACCACTGTCCACCTGTGTTCCTAAGTCCCTTATCACACTTTCGGTGTTTATACCGGTTACACATAGGCTGATGTTTTCTTTACAGAATTAAGTATTTTAGAAAAAAATGTTCATAGGAGCTACCCAAAAAAAGCTAATTGAGAATGTTAAAATAAAAGATAATAAGGGGCTGAACAAATAGTAATACTTCCTTTCCTACATGTTTGCCTTCTGGTGTAGATTCAAGGCTGTCAGCATGGTTAAGATGGAAATGAAGTCTGACCTCTTTAGAATTGCTGAATCCAAATTCTTAGCTCCATGTATCATGTGTAAACAATGTGCAGACACTCCCTCAGTGTATGGATGGCAACTATGAATGCTTGCATCAGGTTGATGTGACAGGTTAGACATACAAAATGTTACATGTATGCCTGTCAATGCTGGAAACGCAGGTGAGTAGCGTACGAGTCACATGTTCTGTTTCATTAATGTCCAACCCCCCCTCTTAATTTGTGTGCAAATTGTGTTTTCTCTCTCAGTTTTTTATTATTATATATTTTTTCATTGTTTGCGCGATGCAGTGCTTAGCTCAATCACAGCCAACAGACGAATGAAGGCACTGTTTGGCTGTGCTTATCTTGTTTGTACGGTGTTTTTTGACCGATAAAAGGGAGACTTCAACAATGATTAGTAAAATAAGGGAATGTCATGTAACCATTCCGGTGCCAGCTTTGCTAAATTATGAGAGTTAGTACTGAGACTGTGGAAAACACCCACTACTTAAGTAACTCTGTGGCAGCAGGTGCTAATAGGTTCATAGGTTCATAGGTGTGTACTAGGCTAATGGCCCTGGAGCCTTTACAAGCCTAGCCCATAGAAGTGTCCTGGCATTGTGCCACCCGATGCTAGTTCCCAGTGCCTCTATCAAGTAGAGCCACTGGAGTGTTCCCCGGGGTGAAGTTTCTATTTCCCATGCACTCATCAAGATTTCTCTTGAAGAGGGCCAGTGAGGTAATGCAGTTAATGCAGTGATAAATCTTTTTTGGGACCAGATTCTACTGGGTTCGAATACAGCTGTATCTAATACTTTTAACTACTTTTGCTTTACCATTGGTGCGCATTGGTGTGAGCTGGTGCACGATGCTCACCATTGTGCAATAATGCATTAAAGAAAAGAAATGGGGAAGATAGGACAGTGGTGAAATGAGGATGCTAACATATGACAGTATAGAGGCTCTGGAATAAAATAAAGTAGTGAAAATAGCGTTTCAAGACTTACCTTGTAAATGCAGCAGTTGCCACAGAGTTACTTTAGGGATGGCTATGTTTGATGCAAAAGTAGTACACAGCCAATACATGGGGAGGTAAAGGTTGTGTGAATTGCCTGGAATCAATGTTAATAATGTATGTGAGTAGGAGGAAGGTTTTAGGTCCCTAGGTGCTGAGTGAGTGTGCTATGCATTGTCTCTTAGCCAATGCAAGGGAATACTGAGCACACCTATGTCTGCCTATACCCACACCAGCTGGTGATTCCCCCTCTGACCCCTCATCTGTCTGTGACTGTTGTGACCTTGGAATTGGTGGTGGGATGTGTAACCCTTCCACTTGCTGATCCTGCTGCAACTGTTTCCTCAGGATTATGTTGCGTAGCATGGCATATACTGCGAAGTTTTCTGCACATGTCCATGGATTGTACTGCATGGCTTCCCAGATGTATCTAGGCACTAGAACCATGACTTCATCAGTCCAAACACGATCTCTATGACACTTCTGGTTTGAGCGTGTGTCTCATTATGGTGTTCTTCCATAGGAGTGTGTGCATTTCTGATGGATGTCATCAGCCACGATTCCAGTGCATAGCCTGCATTCCTCAGTAAATTATCATGTGGGATATCCCTCCTATCAAACATCTGGCACAGTTGTGAGGTGTGCCAGATATGCGAGTCATGGTAACTGCCATGGGTGCCAGCACACGCACACATGCTCAAGATTATTCCCTTGCCAATACACATGACTTGGCAGTTGATAGAGTGGTAGCCCTTTTTGTTAACGTAGAGCCCACCCTCATCCTCAGGCAGTGCCTTAATTGCTAGATGAGTACAATTTATGGCACCCAGTACTTTAGGATAGTTCTCTACCTAGTAGAACTGTTGCATATTTCTGGCTCTCTCCTCAGAGCTATGGGGAAAATGTATGTGCTCACTGGCATGTTGGAGCATAGCACCCTGGAATTAGTGGAGGGTCCTAAATACTGATGCCTATGACACCCCCAGCATGTCCCTTGTTTGTCTCTGAAATGCACCTGTAGCTAATATTCTAAGGGCTACACATACCTTAGTCTATACTGAGATGGGTTCCTCTTGGTTGGCTCTGGCTCTGAGTTGAGGGCAACAGTGGTCACAAACTGTAGTTTGTACCTGTCCACCCTGTAGAACTCTACAACTTCCACATCATGTAAGCTGTAATAAGTTAAACATGGCCTGAATACTCTTCTCCTTCTTAGCCTAGGACTATTGGCAGCAGCAGCAGCACTGACTTCAGCATCTAGCACATACAAATGGATTAAATCAGTAGCAGCCCCTAACATTCTGTCTCTGTAGACTTTCCATGTCTATACTCCAAAAATGTTCACATCTGCCAAAAAAACAGCATGGAGTCTATGTAGATGCTTTATAAGGTTGATGAATAGCTCCACCATGTTGGATTGGTTGATTAGCATGCAGCTCAGCTACATATGCTGTAATTAGCATCTATGAAACATAGATAAAGACAGATGCAAGCCATTAATAATCTACACCATTACAAAAAGGAAAACACGTATCTAGCCAAACTGATGAGGATAGTTGTATATGTTTGGAAGACAGCAAAAATGTGTTTTCTTCAGGATATTTCTGTACAGAGGGGTGCTGAACTTCAGCAGGTAATCACCTTTTTTTCATTTACATATTGCATAAGCTGGAATGTATTTAAGAATAATGTGAAGCAAAGGATTTCACACTTTCATCTGTATGCATTAGTCAGAAGTGTACTGATGGCAAGGGCATGTTTGTCAAGCCATTTCAGAGGTACACATGATTGATAATACATGAAAATGGAATGCTGTGTGATAAATATGTACAAATGTTTTAGGCACAGGTCCTTTGATAGCACTTTTAGCATATCAAAGATGTTTTGATAGGAAAATGGGTCATTTCCCTGTTCTTTTGTGGGGGCATGCAAAGATGAGTCACTGTTATGGCACAGACAAGAATGGACTGTTCTTTTGGGGGTGAGCAAAGGTGAGTTACTGTTATGGTACAAACAAGGATACGTTGCTCTTGTTACTCTCCTTGTTCTGCATCCTGCCTGTTGTCAGTATTTCACATCTGTAGTATGCTTTATGTTTCTCCAATGAGTACTACTGACTGGCTATCTTTTCTGCTTTATCTGGAAACAGTTATTTTATAGTTACTTAACTGATGCCAAAAATCAAGTAATTATCGATGGGTTTCGGCAACATGGTGATTTTCTTCTGGAATGGGACAGGAAGATATGGCACAGAGGATGAGAATATGGCAGAAGATTGTACAAGACCTCAGTGCTATGAGTGGCCATGGCAGAACATATGAACAGATGTCCCACAGGGCCACTGGCATGGTAACATCTGCACGAAGGTGAACAACTGCAGTGGGCCATGACCAAATGGTTACTAGGGAGGGCCTGCTATTAAACAACCACTATCCCCAATGAAGAGTTCCTGGCAAATATTAGAGATCTAGACAGCTCCCAGGAGAGTGCAGTAGAGCATGTTCTGGATGTGGGCACACCACATTCTGAGACAGCAAGTGTAGCTTAATACGTGTATATGTACCTGTAAGAAGCTATCCAAGGGATTGCACAAGTGTATACATTTAGCACGTGCAAGCTAGACTGCCATTTTGTAGTAAGCAGTTGAGATGTAAGCATGTATGTATATAAGGTCTGTCTACTAGTTTGTTTGTATTTGAGGATGCTGTTATCCATCCTGATCTGTTTCTGTGTATTAAAGCATCTAAACAAAATACTCCACCTGTTTGTCATCTATGTTGGAGAGGGACACGCGACATGGTGTCAGAAGTGGCATGTCTAAAAGGACATGGTATCAGAAAGGGATCCAGAAGCAAAACCGAGAGATGCCCAGCTAATATACAAGAGTAAATCATCACTAAAATGTGCATACTTCTCAAAACAGGTCAGAAATAAATTTTAGGTATTAAAACTTGCTCAGAACTATTTATTTTTTATAAAATATGAAACAAGACATACAGAACATTCTAAAAGATATTTGCATAAACTATGTACGATATTGATAAAAATATTCGAATTACTATGGAAAATGTTTGAAATAAATTCCGAATTGCATAAAATGAATAAAATAAGGGAAGCAAACACATTTTTGCAAAGCATACATTTTTGTATTAAGCAAAGATATTCAAGTTATCAGAAGTGTATAAGTATTCACTTATTTGTGCAGTATTACAGTAATGCTATTTCACAAAAGTACCACCATTACAGGGCATATTTCCCAGAATACAGCCATTACAGAGTATATTTTGCAAAGTACAGTATTTCAAAGAGTTTATTGTTCATCTGAATGTTGTTACAAGCTCACAGAACAGTTTGTTCATACATAATTACAAGGACCATAATTTTAGTGTGTTTGTACATACTTTGTGGGCATGCCAGAATGCACTCATGGTTGATAGTAATACTGCCGAGATCTGGAGAGTGTTTGAGAAGAGTATGACATTTCCATACAGGTTGCATTTTCTGAAAAAGATGACTGTACAAAGGCATTTATTCTACTTAATTTAGCTGGGTCAAAAGCTATAGAAAGGGAATGTTCATTTGTGTATGCACCTGCTATCTATACCGGGGAAGGAGAAAATTGTCATATTGTTGTACAGGCTAGGTCAAGGGAGGACCCAGAGTGCTTAAAATGTAAATTTAGAAAAATGTATAACCCCCAGACAAATGTTACAATGGAAAGGCACTTATTTTACATATGGGATCAAACACCTGGTTTAATTTTTGCACCATATATAACTGACTTGAGAAATAAGGCTAAAATGTACAGATTTGGTGATTTAAGAGATGAGCTGATAAAAGGCAGACGTGTGTGGTATTAAATATGCTGCTGTGAGAAAGATTTTGCTTCATGACAGTAATTTAACTTTGAATAAGGTCATTGAGATTTATCACATATACAAGCTCACAGAAAATTACACAGATATGCTTACAAATGAGAGAAGTTCTAAAAGGGACAGTGACAAAACTCATGTTGATAGTATGCAGCATGTAGTTAAAAGAACAGGGCCAAGCTCATGCAGCAACTGTAGTTTCTACAGTACTCACTGGTAAATCCCAGAGATTTCTAGCAAATTCCAGAGTTCGCACAGTTTCAGTGAAGCATAAGAGTGAGCCAGCAAACTCAAAGCATGGGCCCTAACCTAGTTTCATTGCCAGCTGTCATAATTGTAGTATAAGTCATGAATCTTAAAGGGAAAAATGTTTAGCTTTGGTCAACAGTGCAACAGTGCCACAAAAGCAATAAATGGAATCATTTCAAAAGATTTTGAAAATCAAAAGGCCCACATTCTTTTATTAAGAGGGGAACATTTTAAGAAACAAGTTGATCAATTAGAAAGTTGCAGCCCTATTATTTATGTGGATGGTGTGCCAGTGCTTCATGACATGGTCAATGCAGTAGATTTAAGGGTAAAGAATAAAGTGTTTTGTACTGTTCAGATAAGTGGCAAACCCATACACCTCCAAGCTGACACAGGATCTAAGTGCAATGATATGTCAGCAGAAACATTTGCAAGAGTATGTTATGGCAAAAGGCTTTATTTGGCAAAGTATGCAAAACTTGTTGTTTATGGAGGTGAAGAAATTCAGACTGAAAGCTCAGTAGTGCTTTCATGTTACTCTGCTGGAAGAAGCTATGACATGTTATTTTATGTGGTCAAGAGGCACATCCAGTTATTACCAGGACTCAGAGACAGTCCGAAAATGGGACTGCTTTCATTTAATAAGGAAATCCACCAAGTCAGCTTAAAAGACCACTACTCTAATTTTGTCCAGTACAGTAGGCAAACTTCCAGTTGAGTACTCTATGAAGTTAGACCCAGTGGTCAGTCAACTTATTAGGCCAGCATGTAAAGTTCCACTAGCCATGCAGGACAGAGTCAATGCCGAGCTAGATAAAATGGTGCAACAAGATGTGATTTGTCCAGTTAAAACTCCAACTGAATGGGTGTCTACCATGGTGGTAGTTCATAAGAAAAGCTCAGATGACATCAGAATACGCATTGATCCATGAGATTTGAACAAAGTGCTAAGAAGACCTCATCATCCAATGCACACAGTCAAAGAAGTTGCCGCCTTGATGCCAAAAGCCACTATTTTTTCTGTCTTAAATGCAAAGAGTTCATTTTGGCAAGTTCAGCTTGACAAAAAAAATCATCATTGCTCACTATGTTCAGTACTCTATTTGGTGGGTACAGATTTTTGAGAATGCCATTTGGGATAAATTCTGCAAGTGAAGTCTTTCAACTTGCAATGGAAGAAATTTTTCTGGGTATCCTTCTGCTACTATAGTAGACAACATACTAGAAGAAGGTGATGATGAAGCAGAGCAGAGCATGACAGAAACCTTAGAAAAGTTCTAGAAAGGGCACATCAAGTGACTCTTAAGCTCAATGCACACAAATGCAAATTCAGGCTACAAAAAGTTACTTATGTTGGTCATTTATTTACGAGTTCAGGCTTATGACCAGACTCTTTCAAGCAAACAGCTATTCTTGAGATGCCAGCTACATACAATATTCAATCCCTGCAACATTTTCTTGGCATGGTCAAATATCTAGTCAAGTTAATTCCAGACCTGAGCATCTTTCAGCACCACTCAGAGAGCTGACACATAAAGATGCATCCTGGTCTTGGTTAGAACAACAACAAAGATCATTTGAAGTTCCGAAACAGAGAATTGCTAATCCACCATCTCTCAGATACTATGATGTTCATAAACCAATTATACTTTCCTGTGATGCTTCAAAATTTAGTCTTGGTGCAGTCATTCTACAAGAGGATCAACCTGTTGCTTATGCATTGAGAACTCTTACCCAAACTGAGATGTAGTATGCCCAGATTGAGAAAGAGCTTTTGGCAATTGTTTTTGCATGTTCGAAGTTCCATGATTATGTTTATGGTAGACCTATCCAGATTGAAACAGACCACCCACCTTTAGTCACTGTCTTGAGAAAGCCTATGCATTCATCTCTAGCCAGACTGCAATGCATGATGCTGAAATTGCAAAATTATAATTTCAATCTTGTCTACAAGAAAGGAAAACTTCTTTTTCTTGCTGATACCTTATCTAGATCACCCAGAAACTCCACAGAACAGTATGAAAATGAGAATCTTGATTTTAAAGTCATGGAAGTGAGAATTTTTTCTTCCACACATCTTGATGAGCTGAGTGACCACACACCCACAGATCTAGTTTTACAAAAGCTCATCCACTTTATCAATCAAGGATGGCCATCAAAGCAATCAAGTTTACCTCAAGAAGTACAACCTTATCTTCCATACAGAGGTGAGCTTTTGGCTGACAAAGTTATCATTATGAAAGGTCTGAAACTAATTGTTCCAAAGTCCTTGCAACAAGAGTACATTGCTATCTTGCATTGTGGTCACCCAGGTGCTGATTCTACCAAAATAAAAGTGAGAGGACTAGTATTTTGGCCTTCTATGTTAAAAGACATTATGAGAGCACTTTTTATCTTGTTCTATGTGTAATAGTACAAAGCCATATCAACTGATAGAACCACTTCAGTTTATCCAGATTCCAGAACTACCTTGGTTGACAGTAGCCACAGACATTTTTGAGTGGAAAGGCCAACATTATCTAGTGTTAGTAGACTCTTACTCCAATTGGTTCGAGATTGACCAGCTTCCTAATCTAGCATCCAGTACTGTCATTAGTAAGATGAAACATCATTTTGTGGTGCATGGTAGCCTGCACCAAGTTATTTCTGATAATGGCACACAGCTTACAAGCCAACAGTTCAAAAGATTTGATGAGGAATGGGACTTTACTCATGTCACGAGTAGCCCTGAGTACCCACAGTCAAATGGTTTGGCAGAACATGCAGTTCAAAGTGCAATACAGTTACTAGAGAAGTCAAAATGAGGTAATAGTGATGTTTTCCTGAATCTGTAGCATCTCAGAACTGTTCCTCATGATAAACATCTTGGTTCACCTGTTCAGAGGCTTCTGTCGAGACAAACCAGAACCACATTACCAATCAGTAGTCAATTGTTGGTTTCATGTGTCAAGAACAACAGGTCAGTGAAAGCCAATCTGTTGAAGAAGCACTTAACCCAGAAGTCCTACTACAATACAAACAGCAAACCACTCAATCCATTACAAGAAGGAGAAGTGGTGAGGATGCAAACATCCAAAGGTTATGATCGGATTGGTGTCATGAAAAATATTTGCCCAGATCTGAGATCATGCATTGTGGAATCACAAGGAGCACTCTTTAGGCAGAATCATAAGTATTTGAGACGTGTCTGAGTCTATACCACACCACATTTATTTTATTTTTATTTATTTATTTAACATTTGTTGACCGGGAATGTCCGACTAGGTTCCACAGAGCCTGTTTTCAGCGGAGGCCCGGGGAGAAATGCTCCAGATGCATGTCTTTGGAATGTGGGAGGAAACCGGAGCAAACCCATGCAAACACAGGGAGAACATGCAAACTCCACACAGAAGGCACTCCAGCCGAGAATCGAACTGGAGAACCTCTTGCTGTGAGGTGACAATGTTAACCGCTGCACCACTGTGCCACATAGCTTATTTCAGAGTGAGTTGTCCGGTGTTCCAATTCCAGAAGAAGTTCCAGAGGACCTTTCTGTTCCTGTGATGAATCCAGAAATTGCTGATATGAGTTGTGCACCACAGACTGTACCTGTTGCTAAATTTGGTCCAACATTTTATGTTACAAGGTATGCATGCATCTCTAAACCCTGTAACAGATATGAAGCAACTTGGACGTGAACACTGTGTTTTGTTTCTGATATCTATATTAATGCATGTCTAACTCTGATATTGTTTTTACAAAGGGAAATCTTTAAAAGAAGGAGGAAGTAGATCAATATGTGTGTATGTACCTTTAAGAAGCTATCCAAGGGCTTGCACAAGTGTATAGATACTGAGCACAAGCAAGCTAGACTGCCATTTTGTAGTTCAGCTGTAAGCATGTAGGTATGTAAGGTCTGTCTATTAACTATTTCATTTGTATTTTATGATGCTGTTATCCATCCTGATGTGTTTCTATGTATTAAAGTATCTAAATGAAATACCCTGCCTGCTTGTCATCCATGTTAGAGAGGGACGAGCAACAGCAAGCACATTCCAGGAGGAGCTTCCAGGTAGGCTTTGTTGTCTGAACAGTTGATTTCTGTTGTATAGTAAAACAATTAAAATGAATAATTTAATTCTGTGTCACATGTTTTTTGGAGGGTAATTGAAGATTGCTACATTTATAAGCTTAGGTTGGAGTTGTCAACCCCATCCTTGCTGAAAATAGAGTTAAGGCACATATAAAGGGTAAATGTATTACCCCATGTTACGGTTAATTGTGATGATGTTGCCCTTCACTCTTTCTTACCTTCTTTCAGAAGTGTCTGGACTACAGCACAGTACATCTCCTGCAGATGGTAATCCTCATGTTTTCTACCTTCTTTAATGAGTGTTGATGACTACTCTGGTGTAATCTATGTTTTATGTGACTTAGTTTTAGATATGTGTGTTATTCAGGTTTATGAAATTGTTTCTTTTAAAGTGACATGAGGTTGATTTGCACTGTGTCAGGTATAAACCTGTTTGCTAAATGACACAGTGGGGTGGTTGACTGCTAAGTGATCAGCATATGATTCGAATAGCAGTGTGTACGTCACTAGACAAAAGTGACAGATAGCATTATAGATGCTATGCTATGCCTGTATGCCATGGTAATAGACATGTAATGCTTTTGAAATGTGATTTTCCAAAAGGGGGCCACACACCCACAGATCTAGTTTTACAAAGCTCATCCACTTTATCAATCAAGGATGGCCATCAAAGCAATCAAGTTTACCTCAAGAAGTACAACCTTATCTTCCATACAGAGGTGAGCTTTTGGCTGACAAAGTTATCATTATGAAAGGTCTGAAACTAATTGTTCCAAAGTCCTTGCAACAAGAGTACATTGCTATCTTGCATTGTGGTCACAGGTGCTGATTCTACCAAAATAAAAGTGAGAGGACTAGTATTTTGGCCTTCTATGTTAAAAGACATTATGAGAGCACTTTTATCTTGTTCTATGTGTAATAGTACAAAGCCATATCAACTGATAGAACCACTTCAGTTTATCCAGATTCCAGAACTACCTTGGTTGACAGTAGCCACAGACATTTTTGAGTGGAAAGGCCAACATTATCTAGTGTTAGTAGACTCTTACTCCAATTGGTTCGAGATTGACCAGCTTCTAATCTAGCATCCAGTACTGTCATTAGTAAGATGAAACATCATTTTGTGGTGCATGGTAGCCTGCACCAAGTTATTTCTGATAATGGCACACAGCTTACAAGCCAACAGTTCAAAGATTTGATGAGGAATGGGACTTTACTCATGTCACGAGTAGCCCTGAGTACCCACAGTCAAATGGTTTGGCAGAACATGCAGTTCAAAGTGCAATACAGTTACTAGAGAAGTCAAAATGAGGTAATAGTGATGTTTTCCTGAATCTGTAGCATCTCAGAACTGTTCCTCATGATAAACATCTTGGTTCACCTGTTCAGAGGCTTCTGTCGAGACAAACCAGAACCACATTACCAATCAGTAGTCAATTGTTGGTTTCATGTGTCAAGAACAACAGGTCAGTGAAAGCCAATCTGTTGAAGAAGCACTTAACCCAGAAGTCCTACTACAATACAAACAGCAAACCACTCAATCCATTACAAGAAGGAGAAGTGGTGAGGATGCAAACATCCAAAGGTTATGATCGGATTGGTGTCATGAAAAATATTTGCCCAGATCTGAGATCATGCATTGTGGAATCACAAGGAGCACTCTTTAGGCAGAATCATAAGTATTTGAGACGTGTCTGAGTCTATACCACACCACATTTATTTTATTTTTTATTTATTTATTTAACATTTGTTGACCGGGAATGTCCGACTAGGTTCCACAGAGCCTGTTTTCAGCGGAGGCCCGGGGAGAAATGCTCCAGATGCATGTCTTTGGAATGTGGGAGGAAACCGGAGCAAACCCATGCAAACACAGGGAGAACATGCAAACTCCACACAGAAGGCACTCCAGCCGAGAATCGAACTGGAGAACCTCTTGCTGTGAGGTGACAATGTTAACCGCTGCACCACTGTGCCACATAGCTTATTTCAGAGTGAGTTGTCCGGTGTTCCAATTCCAGAAGAAGTTCCAGAGGACCTTTCTGTTCCTGTGATGAATCCAGAAATTGCTGATATGAGTTGTGCACCACAGACTGTACCTGTTGCTAAATTTGGTCCAACATTTTATGTTACAAGGTATGCATGCATCTCTAAACCCTGTAACAGATATGAAGCAACTTGGGCGTGAACACTGTGTTTTGTTTCTGATATCTATATTAATGCATGTCTAACTCTGATATTGTTTTTACAAAGGGAAATCTTTAAAAGAAGGAGGAAGTAGATCAATATGTGTGTATGTACCTTTAAGAAGCTATCCAAGGGCTTGCACAAGTGTATAGATACTGAGCACAAGCAAGCTAGACTGCCATTTTGTAGTTCAGCTGTAAGCATGTAGGTATGTAAGGTCTGTCTATTAACTATTTCATTTGTATTTTATGATGCTGTTATCCATCCTGATGTGTTTCTATGTATTAAAGTATCTAAATGAAATACCCTGCCTGCTTGTCATCCATGTTAGAGAGGGACGAGCAACAGCAAGCACATTCCAGGAGGAGCTTCCAGGTAGGCTTTGTTGTCTGAACAGTTGATTTCTGTTGTATAGTAAAACAATTAAAATGAATAATTTAATTCTGTGTCACATGTTTTTTGGAGGGTAATTGAAGATTGCTACATTTATAAGCTTAGGTTGGAGTTGTCAACCCCATCCTTGCTGAAAATAGAGTTAAGGCACATATAAAGGGTAAATGTATTACCCCATGTTACGGTTAATTGTGATGATGTTGCCCTTCACTCTTTCTTACCTTCTTTCAGAAGTGTCTGGACTACAGCACAGTACATCTCCTGCAGATGGTAATCCTCATGTTTTTATGTCAGTACTGCTAATCAGTTTAAAGAAATATTGCAGTGTGTGATTTTGATCTCAGGCCTTTTGTGTGTATTGTTTTACTGTCTGTAATAGTGGCAGCACTGTTAGTTTGTTAGCATATGTTGCACTGTAGTAGTTCAGGTATTAATGAAAACCTGTGTTTCTTGCTTTTTATCAAAGGTGAACATAGCAGTGGGCGTGTGGGATCTGTGCCACCTGCTGTCAGTGTATCCGCAGGCTCTGATGATGATGCTGGCCAAACTGAAGCACAGTTGTGGGGTGCAGAGGTTGAATCTGACATAAAGGCTGACATACAGCCATACCCTGCATTTCCATTAGACATAGCTAGTAGGCCTATGCCTATCCTGTCCACTGAGCACACAAATATTGGACAGGTGGAGAGTAAGGACATTAATCAGGGAAGTGTGGCTACTCTGGCTTTAGTGCCTGTTGAGTCTGTCCATAGCCAAAGTGTAAGCAAGATGCTGCATAGGAGGACTGATAGGGGTGCTTGGAGGGGGTCTGCTATCCATCCTCTAACTGGTGCAGGTGTCACTTCCTCTGCCAGTCAGTATAGGTTTAGAGTCATCATGGAGGCACAGACATGTTCCCATAGGTGCTCCAGACAAATGGTCAGGTTTGTGGATGTGGCATAGTCTGACATGCATGACTGCCTCCACCATGTGGACAAATCATTGGACTGGATGAATGACATGTTGGAATGAGGGTTGTCTGTGATGGACTGAGGGATGACTGTCATGGTAGGAACAGTCTATGTGATGGAACATCTGCTGGGAGGGGAACAGAATCCTCATGGCGTAGGTCAGTCACATCATCTGCTGTCAGCCAACGTGGCCATGCCTGATCATGCTCCCATAGTGGCAGTACTTCCACTGCTCCATCAGTGACTGTGCTGTCCACACCAAGACATGGCAGACTATGGGGTCATGGTACTGTGTGTCCCTGTAAAGGGAGCTCATCTAGCACACATTGGTCACATTCAGGTAGCAGCACTGCATTTGACCATGGGCATAGACATGCCAGTTCAGCTCCAGACAGAGCCCGTTCTCAGGATCGGGGATATCAATAATGAACTGCCACCTCTACCATGCAACCTCACACCTGTGTGACAGACCATGTCGTAGAGCTAGCACAGAACTTGGCTGTGTTCATGCAGACACTCACACACCTATTTCACCTGGAAGACCCCTACAGACACACATACAACAGTTACTCACTTTGTCTCACTGGCCATTTGTTGTTTTATACCAATGTCTGTCTTCTTCTCCTTCATACTTACACGCGCTCACCAACCTTTTGTGGCAGTCTAGTCTTCCTGCCTGCTAAACACCCTGTGCAAGTGATGATATCTGTGCCATATCCCTGTTTTCTATCTTTTGGATTCAGAGATACAAAAGCTGTGTCTGATGTTCATGGTGAGAAGCTAACTTAATGCTTAATATATCTGCATTTCTGTTGTTGAACTGTTCATTGTACCTTTGACTTATATTGGCCTTGGAAAGTTAGACAGTTGATGGCATCAACATTTCACAAATTTATGGTGAATGCTCTTGTAAGGGTTGTGAAGTCTGAAACTGCAATATGTATCATTACTTTCTAACTTCTCCTTTAAATGATTTTCCAGGACAAAGATATGGTGCACATCATAAGTCACACCATCATATTCAGATCTTAGGAGTGTATGACAGCACTGTAGTCAAAACTCATCAAAACAATATTATAGCATAATGCTGTATTTTGCATGTACCTCAACAGACACATGCAGCAGCTGGCAAGACCACAGGGTTTTCTCAGTAAGATAACACAGGGCCTACAAACCATGTCATGATGTATGTGGATAGATTAAAAGCCATGTCACTGTAATCTGTCTGGTATAGGATGAGGTAACACCTGCCTGGCCTCCAGGCCAGTGTCTTACCATGCCCTGTTGGGTTGACTGCATTTCCAAAAATTTGATATAGCTGATTATATCAGCAGTGTCTGCTGAAAATATGGTAATATCAATGTCTCACAGGCTGTAGTAAAAGGCTCTCTGTAATGACATGCCGGAGCACACACACACACACACACACACACACACACACACACACACACACACGACTGCAGTGAGAATAGAACCCCTACCTAAGTGCACAGACTACAGAACACAGTACTTAATGCAAGTACCATGCCATAAGTCTGACTATTGCAAGACTGCAGCTGAACTTATAGTACATGACATCAGCAAGATATGTGTTAGACAAAATGTTAGCAAGCGTATATAGGTTCATAGCTTCATAGGTTCATATGAGGCTACTACCTAATGGCCCTAGGTTCATAGGTTCATAGGGGGTTCCTAGGCTAATGGCCCTAGTGCCTTTTCAAGCATAGCAAAGTTGTACCATTGTTCCTTTATAGACCAAGATATGTAGTCCATATTTGTGAAACCATGATCAGCACTGGTTGCCCTCTCTAAGAGAGACATAGGTGAAACTCCCGGGGTAATTTTATGATTTCCTATCCAATTGTCCAAGTTACAGTTAAATATGGCTATTGACGAGCTCAGGTTCATGTGAACTGAGAGTTTGTTCCATAGCAGTGGCAATCTCTGGGAGAAATATCTGTCTCTCCAGCATGTCTTGTTGATGTCAGAGTCTAGGTCACTATAGTGAGTGAGTATTGCCCCATTTGATTTGCAGAGGTGCAGCATTTCCATTAAGGCAAGGTTTGAGAATGTTCTGTAGGCCAGAAGCCTGTCAGCAGTCTGTACAATACAGAGTACAGTGACAAGGCCTTCAGTCTGTCCATGTAGGTCATGTGCTGAAGTCCCTGGATTTTCTTGGTGAGAAAAGTCTTAGGTCTCTCCAGCTACTACAGGTGTTTGATGAGGTACATGCAAAAGGGAGCACTCTATTATTGGTATGATGAGGGATGAGTACAGTGGATTGATGACAACTTTAGTCTTGGATGCAATGCCCTTACTTATGTGGTGTGCAATATAAAAGGCCTTCCTTACCACTGTGGATGCATGATGATCAAAGCTGATGTTGCAATCAACCTGCACTCCCAAATCTCTCACCATTGGGTTGGAACTTAGGTGGGTATTATTAATAGTGTAATTTGTAGGTACCTCTCCTTTGCCTTAGGGTAAGTTTAAGTGTGTGGTTTTGGCAAAAATCATTAATGTATGTAAGCCCATTTTGTAGTATGTTGACATTGTTTGGGGAATCAGTGATTGCACACAGTGTGCAGTTGTCAGCAAAGCTGGTGAGCCACAGGCCATCTGTTATCACCTGAATTTCTGAGAAATAGTTTCCAAACAGTAGGAGGTCCAGCACAGACCATTGTGGAACACCACTGGTAACAGGTCTGCTGGTTGAGGTGGAATCCCCAAGTATGACTGTTATGAGTTCTGTTGGTGAGCCAGTTGGGTACCCATCTAATGACATATGGGTTAATCCCCAGCTGGGTGAGCTTCTCATGGATGCCTGAGTGGGGGATTGCATCAAATCCCTTGGCCAAGTTAAGACAGGCAGTATGTACTGTTTTACCATGGGCAACGAACAAGCCAAAAAATAAACCAAAGGATTTATTAACTTAGTGCCTTGGCTAATCAGCTTCAAAGAGTAAAAAACCATAACAAACATCACAATAATATACAGGTAAAAAATGAACAAGTCACACCCACTGCTGAGAATGTTCTTCTGCTGAGAATGTTCCCTCTAATTCCTGGACATTAATTTTTTTCTCATGTTGCATAATGTATTTATGCTATCTGTCCACCGAGATGGCTTATTTTTAGTTTTGATCCATTCTGTTACGGCTAAGTCTATACACTTATAATCCAACCAAAATTGAGGTATAGTGCCCAGGAAAACCAAGAAACAACTTTAAATATGAAAACAGGCACCGATGGAGGTGAAATAAATAAGTCTAAATGCTGATAATGGAAACGACATCTAGGTTTATTCAGTACATAAACGCACACATCACATGGCGTTTTCATCCACGAGACTTCATCAGATGTAACAAATTTTATCTATGCTGTACCAAACCTTTTTATACCCCTTCCCCCTATAATTAATTAATCAATTAATGTTTAATTACTGCATTTAAAATGGTAACACACATAAACCATTTTGTATTCATTGGTAAATACACCCTCCACCTAAAGGTTTTACTATGAATACAAAGCAAATACATAAAAACTTTTTACTGAAACCTATTTGTACTCATGTACATTCAGTAATATTACTAAATTGATGCAGGAATTAAATTAATGTATTAAGAATCTTCATACATGCTCAAAAATGTTATAATAAAAAACAGTTAAAAAGCAGTTGTATACTATATGTATTAAAAATATTAAAGTTATAAAAAAGTATATATATATATATATATATATATATATATATATATATATATATATATATATATCCTACAATGGAACTTACAGAAAAATACGTTTGATCACATGCTTGTCCTTGAAGTTAACTAAACAAAATATTTGTGCTCAGTTTAATGTAATGTAAACTTTCTTTTGACACTCACATTGTTAAGTGGTTAAAAAGACCTTCTACATTGCCCACCTGATCATGAAGGGATTCACATCCAGATCAAATGAGGTCATTGTTCCCCTGTACTCTTCACTTATCAGACCAATGATCGAGTACAATGCCCCATTCGGGATGTATCTCACCCGACACCTGCAGCAATTGGAGAGACCCCAAAAGTTCCTCACCAAAAGGATAAAGGGACTCCAAAATCTGTCATATGCTGCCAGACTGAAGAAACTCCAGCTCTATTCAGTCACATACCGCCTGCTCAGAGGTGACCTGTGCCTGACATACAAGGCCATGTCCAACCCGGAATTAATGGACATGCTCCACCTCAAAAATCCAAATCTACCAGATCCACTAGAGCAAGCGACTTAAACCTTAGCACGGATATAAATAGGACATGCTGGAGGGATAGATTTGTCACCCAGAGACTCCCTATGCTGTGGAATAAAATCCCGGTCCATGTGAGGCAGAGCACCTCGCTGGCTCTGTTCAAGAGAAATCTTGACCGGTGGATGGGAGATCGTAGGTTTACCCCGGGAATCATCTCTGTGTCACTGCTGGACAGAGGCACAACAAACTAATGGGCACAGTATTTTTTAACATAAGGGGTGGCGTAAGCCACAAAACTTTGGGCTAGGCTTATAAATGCCTTAGGGCAGATAGCCTAGTATAAACCTATGAACCTATAAACCTATGAACCTAAACAACAAGTGTAACAAATGCTTAAAATCCAGATAGTATCAAAAGGTGCTACAACTTAGCTGATCTCATCCTTAAGATGGGGGAAATGGAAATGTGTTCATTAAAACTTGGTAATCTATTGGCTTCAAGAAGTAACTGCCAATACAATTCCCTAACTTCTATCCTATTCTCCCAAGGTCCGCCCCTGGTATCTTGATGCACCATTTCTATTACAAAAAAAAAACATTTTGCTCCTACACATGTCATGGAGTGTTTGTATATTGCATTTTTAATGTATTTTGTTCTAATAGCATTCAAGTGTTCGTATATTCTTCATTTTAATTTGCGTGTGGTCTTTCCAATGTAAAATGCGCCACATATTTTACAAAGAGCTAGGTATATCAAACCTTCACTATTGCAATTGGAGAAACTACCACTCCTAATAGCATACTGCCTATCTGGAATGTATAGGAAATCCTGTCTCAAAATGTTTACACATTGGGCACATGTTCCACATTTATAAGTACCTAGCTTTTTTCCACTTGGCCCTTTGTGGTTCTTCTCCAACAATTCCTTGAGGTTTTTACCTTTTTTGCATGTAAATTGTAATGGATTATTAAACAAATTCTCCAATTCTGAGTAGCAAGCAAACCTTTCCCAATATTGTTTAATAATATTTCTAATCAAGGGTGTTTTTTGATGATAATACAAAACGTAATTTCCCCCAAAAGTGTTTGCTGTCCTGTGCTCCTCTTGCTCCTTTACTTTTCACATCTCAAAATCGGGGCAAATCTAGAGGTTCTAGCATTTTTTAACTTCTACCATCACGTCCTCCACCACTGATGCAGGATATTTCCTAGCTAAAAACATGTCCTTTAACTTCCAACTTTCATATTCAAAGTCCACATCTCTGGATGTCATCCTGCTGCTGCAAATAAATTGCCCCTTAACAATACTTCTTTTTTGTTTGTATGGGTGTGAGCCACTAAAATATAAATAAGAGTTGGAGAAGGTGTCCTTCCTGTATACTCTTGAGGTATATTGCTGTAGATGTGTATCTTTCTTAATAGAAACATCCAGAAAATTAATCTCTTCTCTAGAAATATGATGGGTAAATTTAAAAAAAATCAGTGGTATTATTTAAGTACTGTATAAATTCCTTTAGTTTGGCCTTCCCTACCTTCCAAAAAATACATATATCATCCAAATAATGTTTATAGTATACCCAATAGTGTGCATATTCTGATTCGAACACAAATTTCTCCTCCCACATCATAAGTACTACATTTGTGTATGTAGGGGCACAACATGCCCCTGTAGCCACCCCTTGTATCTGTTTGTAAAATTCACCTTAAAAAATAGAAAGTTCTGCTGCAAGACGAAATCCATAAGCTCAGTGTGTACCAAAAAATTATTATTGTCCAAATTTCCATACTTATTAGTAGCCTCCTGAAGCCATTCAAGGCCTGTAGAATAAGGAATCACATTAAACAGGTCCTGTATGTCCAATGTAACAAAAATTATGGAATCAGAGTACATATCATCCCTAATGCTTCTTAACAAATCCCAGGAGTCTTTCAAAATTACATGAAAAAAACCCCATATGTTCTTTAATTTAGTATCTAGAAATTTGGCCAAAGGATAAGTCTTGGAACCATTTGCGGCTAGTATTGGTCTCACTGGGGAGTCCTCTACATTCTCTGTGACTAATCAAACATCGGCATCTTCCCAAATAAGTACTGCCTCCAATCAATTTAGTTTCAGATTTACACTCCTAGCATTAAGCAACACAACCCTGAGTTTGTCTTTTGAGGATATTTTTACATCAGGAATTTTGGTCTTATGACATTGCCTAAAAAGACACTATGGGGGAGGCAAGTACCTTGGCCAGTAACTGAAAGGCAAGAGGTGACAGATGCAGACCATCCCTAGCAAAACAGCATTGTCTGTTGCCCATATCATCCCAGGCTGGCAAATACTGGATCCACCTGGACTGACACCAGTTGCTAAGTCAATTGGTAAATTTGATAATTATTTTGTTTGTATTGAGGCATCATCCTGGTTGAGGGTAAAATGCTGGTTAGGGCTATGGACATACCTGTATGGGACAGATCATCTGAGAGCTCAGTCATATCTCTCTTCATATAGTCCAGTGAGGTACATTGCAAGTCATTAACTTCAACATGGAGTATGACAGAGGTGTAATTGTGCTTGTTGTTGAGAAACTTGAGTGCATGCATGACGTTGCGGATCCTGGCACCTGACCGTTGAGTCAACTGACTGTGACTTTCTCCTTATACAACCTGGTGAGGGGGAGATCTGTGTCTTACTATGGATTCGTCTATGAACTAGACATTGGTTTTCAGGTGTTTTCTCTTAAGTGCTTAATGGCTGACACAATGATACATTTGTTTTTATATGTAGTGGGTTCCGTTGGGACTGTATTGTGTGCATTTGTGTGGTCTCTGCTCTTTTAGTAAGCTTTTAATGACTACCTCTGTGAATGTGGGTTATGTGTTATGCACTTGGTCTGTTGCGGAGATGAAGTGTGAGTGTTGACAACCAGTTTGACAGCTGGTTTGTTGTTACCTGACAGAGAGAGGATTTATTCTAGATTAATTGTATAGTTGCATTTCTTAAATATTGTATTTGTAATTTTTATGAGTACATTGTTGTCAGTATACATGAGGTAATAGAAGCCTAACTTTGTAAAAATTCAACTACCCCTATTAAGCATATTTACATGGTCATTGTTAGCAGAGATTTTTTGTGAGCAGCAACAACTGGGCCTGTCTCTGAGGGACATAGATGCCAGGCCAGTGGTGACTTTACAATAACCCAACCAGTAGTGAAGGTTACGCTTGAACAGGGTCATTAAGGATCACTGCTTCATATACAGTGGGAGCCTATAACAGAGGAGTGTGAATCACTGGGGGATATATCTGTCTCCCCTGCATGTTTTGTTTATGTCACAGACTAGTTTGAGAATTCTAGCCTAAGTTATTTCTGTCCTATTTGATTTGCAGATGTCTAGCATTTCCAGTAGGGCAGGGTCTGAGACTTCTCTGTAGGTCAGACATAGGTCACCTCCCAGCAGCTTGCAGAAAACTGAGTACAGTGATAGGTCTTGTAGACTTTCCATGTATGTAATGTTTGGAGGATGTGCATTCTCCCAGTCCAAAACTTCTATTTTTTTTCCAGTTGCTGCATTTGTCTGGTGAGGTACAGATGGAAGGCAGCCTTGTACTCAATTAGTGGTCTGATAAGGGTGGAGCACAGCAGAGCTATGACCTCCCTGGTGCTGGATGTGATATCTATATGTGTGTCTCACCACTATGGACACATAGTATTGAAAGTGTAGATTGCTATGAATATGTGTTCACAAATCTCACAGCACTGTGTTTGAGCTGAGAGTGATGCAATGTATATCAAACTTAGCAGAGTACTTTATTGCCAAAGGGGACAATGAAGCATTGCTTACTGTAAGGTTCAGTCTGTGAGTTTAGCACCGATCATTTGTCTCTGTCAGCCCCTTCTGTAATATGTTACCATCATTGGGGGAATCTATATGACTGTGTCCACTTAACAGTCATCTGCAAACATGCTAAACCACAGGCCAACTACCATTGGCGAAACTTCAGGGATGTAGTTTCCACACAGTTCATTGCCCAGCACAGATCCTTTGGTTATTCAAGTGGCAAGTGAGAGGGTGCAGTCCCAACTTTGAGACTGTGTGTTCTGCTGGTGAGCCAGTTGGTTATCCAGCTAGTACTATATGGCTTAATTTCCAGTTGGGACATTTTCACTATTAGACATGAATGGGGGATATTGTCTTAGACCTTGGATAACCGAACATAGGTGGTATATCCTGTTATCTGTCATCCAGGTCTTTGGGATCAGTATTATAGAAGTCCATGAGGATCAATAGGCAAGATCTATCCTTGACAAACACAACATGGGTTGACTCAAGTGTGTCAAAGGTCAACTATGCCTCTGTGGATAAGGTCCATGTTGATCACTTCCTTAGCCTTGCAGATAAGGCTTGTTAGGCTTATGGGTTAATAGTTGTAGTTCTGCATGTTATCATATTGATGTGCATTACATATAACAGAACATTTTATATTACATTCTATAGTGTAGGTGATATATGTGTGGAAAAAGTACTGAGACACCAGGACTGCAGTACTTTGGGCGGGGGGGCACATGGATGCATTGTAAATATGTGACATACAGTGAGATAGGTCCTTCATTTCTTTATTTTTTCCACATGTAGTGTCATGTCATACACAAGAACTAGACAATAAACACCAATAATACTTAATAATATGTAGTTTTCCATTGCACAGCAATTAGCAAAGTATATACGCATGCAAGATACACAAACACCAGCCATGTTGCTGACGTTTGAGTTACTATTAAGTCCACAGACTCAATGCTAACTGTCAGACTTTAGCTATGTGGCTCGTGTTTGTGCACTGCTTAGCAATGTACAAACAGGTATATCTCACTTGCATATGCACTTTCTAACTGCTGTGTAAACCTGCTGCTCTTTGTGCAATGGAAATATATATATTATGCTGTGTTTCTGCTGTTTACTGTCCACTTCTTTTGTATGACTTGAAAGTACATGAAGTAGCATTACAAACTGAGGGCCCTATCTAACTGTATGTCATATATTTAAAATATGTCCATGTGTTGGCACCCCCCCCCAAGCATTACAACTCTGGGGTCTAAGTACTTTTTCCACATATATATCAACCGCACTACAAAATGTAATATCAGATGTTGTGTGCTATGCAATGCACATCAATCTGGTAACATGCAGAACTACAACTACTGACCCATACACCTAAAATGCCTTATCTGCATTGCTACTGCAGGACTCAGCAGGAAACATATCCAAAGGGAACAGAGGTGACCTACAACACACTTGACCCTACCCATTTTTGCTTTGATGAGGGTAGATCTTTCTTATTAACCTTTATGGACTTCTTGGGTACTGACCCAAAGACCTGGTTGAGGGAGGAATAACAGAATATGCTGCCTATGCTGAGTTATCCAAGGCCTTTGACACTAACCCCAATTCATGTCTCATAGTGAAGATTTCCCATCTGAGAATTATGCCATATAGTACTAGATGGAGAGCCAACTGGCATAATTACAGAACACACACTCTCAATGTTGGGGACTGTACCTCCACCACTAGCCCACTCACCAGTGGAATACCACAAAGATCTGTGCTGGGACCCTGACTGTTTGGGAAATATTTCCCTGAAGCACAAGCGACAGTAGATGGCCTGCAGTTTACCAAGTCTGCAGATGATTGTTAACTGGACACACTCATACAGAGTCCCCCAGTGATGGTAACATATTACAGTAGGGGCTAATACAGACTGATAATTGGTGACAAACTCACAGACTGAACTTTATGCATACAATGGCTCTTTGTCACCTTTGTCAATGAAGTGCCCCCTGCTAATTATGATATACATAGCACTAAGCTCAAGCACAGTGTTGTGAGACTTGGAAACACATGCTGATAGCAATCTACACTTTCATCACTATGTGGCTAAAGTGGGGACACACAAAATCTGCATTGTACACATCATACATACAGACATCAAATCCAAGACCACGGTAGTCATACATCTGCTGTACTTTACCCTTATCACACCAATAATGGACTATAATGCTCACATCTCTCTGTACCTCCCCAGACATCTACAGCAATTGGAGAGAACACATGGTTGTGCCTGCGAGACTCCCAGACCTCCAAACATGACATATATGGAAAGACTGACATACCTGTCACTGTACCAGGTATCATACAGACTGCTAAAAGGTGACCTATGGCTGCCCTGCATTGCACTCTCAGACCATGCCCTTCTGAAAATGATGGACATTGTTATTCAAACGGAAAAAATATAATTTGCCCCAAAGTTCTCAAACTAGCCCATGACAGAAACAGAACATCCTGGGGAGACAGATATATCCCATGACAATTCACACTCCTCTGTAATAGTACCCCACTGCATGTGAAGCTGTACTCCTCAATGACCCTGTTCAAGTGCAACCTTGACTACTGGTTGGGTGATTGTAAAGTCACCTCTGGTCCGGCACCTATATCCCTTGTGGGCAGGGCCAGTTGGTGTTGCTCACACACATGTTGTGCTAAAAATGACCATCCAACTATGCTCGATAATGGTACTTGTATTTTTACAAAGCTAGGCTTCTAAATACCCTAGTGCTATTAGGCTAGTAGCCTCATATGAACCTATAAATCTATGTGCCTATGCAGGCCTTACAACCTGATTTCAACCACATGGCCTGCTGACGTCATCTACTATAATTTCACCTGCACTCCTGTATAAATCAGATTTGAGCTGTGGTGCTTGTGTTAATCACTGTGTTCTGTAGTCTGTGTACTTAGGTAGGGGTTCTGTTCTCACTACAGTCAAGTGTGTGTGTGTGTGTGTGTGTGTGTGTGTGTGTGTGTGTGTGTGTGTGTGTGTGTGTGTGTGTGTCTACACAGCCCAGCAGATGTGTCATTCCTACAGTTACTTAATTACATGGATTGCCAATATTTTGATACTTGCTCATGGCAAAACATCCATTACATACATTCCTCTGAACCTCTTGTCTCCCACATGGCCTGCTGATGTCATGTACTATACGTTCATGTGCAGTCTTGTATAAATCAAACGTGTGCCGTGGTGCTTGAGTAACATACTGTGTTCTGTTGTCCATGTACTTAGGTAAGGTTTCTATTCCCACTGCAGTAATGTGCATGTGTGTGTGTGTGTGTGTGTGTGTGTGTGTGTGTGTGTGTGTGTGTGTGTGTGTGTGTGTGTGTGTGTGTGTGTGTGTATGTGTTTGTATCTGTGTGTGTGTGTGTGTGTGTGTGTGTGTGTGTGTGTGTGTGTGTGTGTGTGTGTGTGTGTGTGTGTGTGTGAGCTGTTGCCTGACATTACAAAGAGAATTTTACACTAGCATGTGGACACTTCTCCTTAACAAACACTTATCAGCTATATCACATTTTGGATATGCAGTATTCCCACCAGGGCAGGGTCAGAGACTGGCCTGGGGGCAAGGCAGAAGTCACTTCATCCTATACAATAAAGTTTACAGTGGCATGGCTTTCAATCTATTCACATACATCATTACATGGTGTGTAGGCCCTGTGTTATCTTGCTGAGAAAACCCTGTGGGCTCTCCAGCTACTAAATGCATCTGGTGAGGTGCATGTAGAAAAAAAAAACATGATACACAATTAGTGTTGTAATGAGATTTGACTACAGTGCTGTCATACAATCCCAAGATATCAATATGATGTCATGACTTATGATGTGCACAACATAGGCTTTCAATAGCAGTGTGGACAGTTGATTGTCAAAGTTCAGATTGCTCTCTAAATATGTTCCCAGTGCTTGTAGCACTGGGTTTCTGCATAGCAGGACTATTGTCAATGCTGTGATTAAAATGAAACTCCACTTTTCAGATTGGCATCATTGCAAATGCATATTTCTGCATTTATATGTAGATCACATGCCTTTGTCACCATTCATTTGTGTGTGTGTTAACTCCTCCTGTATTGTTATCACCATTGGCGGACCCAGTGATTGCACAAAACATGCAAGAAGCAGCAAACTTGTTAGGGCAAAGGGCATATACTTTAGCCTGAACTGTCAAGAAATACAATTCAAACAGTGAAGGCCAAAGCACAGATCACTCGGGTTTGCCAATGGTGACAGTTCTTCTGATACAGGTTGATTCACCAACTTTCACATGATGTGTTCTGTCAGTGAGCCAGTTGTTTACCCATCAGCTGATGTAAGGTTTAATCCCCAGCTTGTATTTTTTTCTCAATGATACTTGAGTATGAGATTGTGTTAAAACCCTAGGCCAGACTACAATAGGTAGCATGCACTGTCTTACTTTTATCCAGGCCTACCACATGGAATCAATGTGCTGTGACAACATCACAGAGCTCCTATGGTGTGACCCAGCACAAACATCTTCCTGATATGGTTGAATAGACAGTTCAACACACCATCCAGATGGCCTATGTTCCTATACAAGGGTGTATGTCAATATGCATCCATCTGGGTTGGTGAGACACCACCTGATGCATGCATGTACAGAGACATCCTGACTCTCCTCGACTGTGAGGTAGACTAACATGTCATCATGGACCTCCTCTACACGTACACTAGTAATAGTCCAGATGTGTGCAACAGACCTCTATGAGTTATTACTTCTATATCGGGTCCATTATATCTGATAGATGTCCTCAAAGAGGTCATTAAGGGCAGGCATGATGACAACAATATCATTGTATGGAACTTGAATAGGTCAAGGCATTTGGCAAAAATCCACACTGAGGTAATCTATCCACACTGTCATATGTGGCCATAAACAACTACATTACCAAATGGGTATACCAGTGTATGATATACATGACATCTCATAGTTGGATATGGACACCACCGTTGTGGCAGCTTTACATAATTGGATCACACAGACAATACTTATGGCCCTGAGGGTCTGATCTCATGGGTCGAATATCACAAAAGATCTCTCTTGCAATCTCCTGAAAGGAGACACTCATAGACTGGATCATGTGAAATCTGTGACATGACATATATCTCAGGTCCAGTGATCAGGTTGATACATCAGGAGTGTCTGCTAGGCCCTTTCCTACTCATTAGTTTGGTGATGGGCATCACACATGACATACACATGCTGTGTCCAAACAGCTGCCTGAAGGACTACAGCTTGTTGCAATCATTGACTTTAACTGTGATATTAGTATACTACAAACGGTAGCAACACATACCAGAGACTGCTGCCACAGCTATGTCAACACCTGCATTGATGAGTTACATGGAGGGATTTATTGAATCAGGAAACAGACACACCATCCAAGTATAATGTGGATATCGCAACCTATAATCAGACCTATAGGTATGTGTCCTGTGTCCTGGGATAGAGAATAAGTGGCAAATCCACCAGCATGTGTTCACAGTGTTGACTACTCCCTTGAATGTGAAACAAGTACTGGATATGTGAAGAGCATGCACATCAGTGGCCATAATAACTTCATGGTTCCCAGACTTCATCACACCAATAACTGTGTACAATGCACCCTTCTTCATGTACCTCCCTACACATCCTCCATTGATGTGTAACTGAAGTGTACCACCTTTGTCACAGTGTGCTGTTACACAGCTTATTGGCTATACCTAGGCATTCTTTCTGTGGAATAACAATAGGCTCATAGGTGTTTACTAGGCTAACAACTACAAGGCACTTTTTAAGCCTAACCATGCATCCCAAATCTCAGATAAGTTCCGATACTGTGGAAAATAGTAAGCAGGGGCTAGGGAGATTAAACATTTACAAACAGGAGCCTGGGAGATAAACCATTTACAGGTTGCCTGTGTCCATTAGAGACATAGGTGCCAAACCAGGGATACATTTCCTATTCCCCATCCAAGTGTCCAAGTTGCACTTGAATTGGGTTAGAGATGAACTCTGCTTCACATGGATGGGAAGCCTGTTACAGAGACAGGGTAGTCTCTGGGATACATATTTGTCTCTCCAGCTGGTCCTATTTATATTACAGGCAAGGTTTAAGTCTTTAGAATGGGTAATTCTGGTGCTGTTTGTTTAGTGAATATGCAGGATGACCAGCATAGTGGGGTCTGACAGTGCCCTGTATGTCAGGCATAGATCTTCCCTCAAACACCTGTAGGAGACAGAATACAGGGATAGGGCCTTGAGGCTGTCTGAATAAGACATTTTACTTACTCCCTGTATCATTTTAGTAAGGAACTACTGTGGACATTCCAATTGTTGGATATGCCTGCTTAGTTCATATCAAAGGGGGCAATCTACTCAATGACAGGTCTGATGCATGTGGAATAAAGTAGAACAATGACTTCCTTGGACCTAGAAGCCATACATTTGTTTATAAGTTGCATAACATAGAATGATTTCCTCACAACTGTAGACACATGATGATCAAAGGCTAGATGACTGTCTATGTATGTCCATAACTACAGGGTCAGCTCTAAGGGGTATGTTGTCAATATGATAGTTATCAGGGGTGGATGTTTTCCTAACATATACTACTATGCATTTCTTGTCATTTAGTTTTAGTCTATGGTTGTGGCTCAGTTGTTTGACTGTGTCAACCCTAGCTGGAGAACATTTGCATCATTGTGGGATTCAATGACAGCTCCTAATTTGCAATCATCTGCAAATGTAGTCAGCCAGAGACCATTGACATTGACCTTGACTTCAGAGAAGTGCCAAAAAGGAGTGGTCCAGGACAGATCCCTGAGGGACTCCACTTGTGACTGACTTCTTCATAGAGGTGGACTACCCAATTCTGAATTCATGGGTCCCTGTCTGTGAGGCAGTTGGCTATCCACCGGGTGATATATGGGTTTGTACCTAACCTCTTGAGTTTGGCAACAGTGCCCTTGTGGGGTATTATTAGAAATGCCTTGACGAGGTGAAGGTCAGTAGTGTGAACCATTTTGCCATCATCCATTACTTTGGTGACCTTCTCAAAGAAGTCCACTTGGTGGAGTAGGCATGTCCTGCCCTTGACAAAACCAAACTGGGTTGAGTCCAATGTCTGAAGGTTTACTATATCACTATTGATAATTTCCATGGTAATTCTTTCTATGGTTTTACATATAAGACTAGTGAGATATTGGTCTGTAATTTGCAGAGTCTGTTGATGGGCCACCTTTGCGCAGAGGGATGCCTGTTGTTGTTCTCCATTTATGAGGTGTGATGACTGTCTGGGGGTTACAATTAAATAGCAATTCCAGCCAGTCTGATAGGTCATGCTTCAATGAGTTGCATGCTGTTTAGACAGTATCCTGGGATATTGTCTGGGCATACAGATGCAGTGCTGTTGGCCTTAGACACTTGTTACATCAGATACATGTATGCTACCTGTTCAGCTTATGCACACACTGCACACATAGGTGTTTAACAACATTAATGGCATGTATATCATTTATGACAGTGTACATTGTGCCATAGATATATGCCATGCACACAAGGCAACTAGCCTCTACTGACCATACTGTCATATACAGGTATAGCAGTGTCCCTCCTAACACCTCCTGCATATATTACAGTACCAGGACAGTGTGTGTAGTTACCCTCATAGAGTGTGGATGTTGTCAAGTGTGTCTGTGCAGGATCATTTGTTATCACTCCACATCACATATGTTACATCAGCGGCATGGGAATAGTGGTGGTATTATTCTGATATTGTCTATGTGTCCATATTGTTCATTGTGGTTGATTTTTGTAATGTTTGTCATGATCCTTTACCTGTGGCCACCATGCTAGAGACCTCTGTAGAAAGTAAACTCATATTCAGGTATATCATTTTGCGCAGCTTCCCCATAGGCACACTACCCCAATTGTATGTCAGATCCCTGATAGATATCCTCCGCATTATTCATGTAAGGATGATTATATCACACACACACACTCCCCATTGTTATGCCGCCTTGTGTGACAGTCACAGACAACATATTTTCACTGAGCAATCCGTACTGTACCATATAGATATGTGCTTGATGTTGCTGCTACAACCATCTTCCATTGACATGCCCTTCTCTGCTGTACATGCGGGCATTTCACCGGTACTCTTTCCCTGTGTTCATTCCTACATTTCATCTGTGTGTCTATGTTCAATAGAAACATTTCCCCTTGGTGATCAGTTTACATGGCAGTCCCATGTCCTGTTTCAGATCATTAACACAGCTTCAGTACAGAATGCCAGGAAAGGGATATCGCAATATTCTGCATTGTAGGTACAATCCCCCATATTTACTATCCTTCCATGCAGGACTAGGTTAGTCCTGCATGGAAGTGGCTGTTTAGGAGCATGATAGCAGTGCACCATGCATATTAATGAAGGCATGCTGCCTGAGCTCTTAATCTTACACAGAGCATGTAAGAGTGCAGGGGGCGTATCTGAGAGCAGATCTCTCAGAATATACACACACCTGCAATGAAGAACAGCAGACAAGTCCAAAAAGAATGAATGAGACCGCTCGTAGGTGTATGCATACCCCCAGCAACATCTTCCCACGTGTACAAGAGCAATAGTTAAAACAACAAATATAAAGTTTTTTTATGAAACAGATGAAATTTAACCATAGGTGCATGGGTTTGCCCATCGCGTAGCTATGGTTAATCCAGCTTAAATGGCAAAAGAGAATAAAAAGCAACATACCTTCTTCTTCTTTCGGCTTTTCCCTTTTAGGGGTCACCACAGCATATCACTTGTCCGCTTATGATTGGCAGTAGAGTTTTTACGGTGTCGAGTTGCCAGCCCAGCGCCCAACCTTCCACAGAAAGCACACACACATACTCACACCTAAGGTCAATTTAGAGTGTCCAATCCACCTACAGCATGTCTTTGGGATGTGGGAGAAAACCGGAGCAGCCAGAGAAAACCCACACGATCACAGGAGGACATGCAGACTCCACACAGAAGGCACCCAGCCGAGGATCGAACCAGAAGACCTCTATACTGTGAGGTGGCAACGCTAACCACTGCACCACCGTGGCCACCTGGGATAAAAAGCAACATATAAATGAAACAGTATACCAATAGTGTAGTGGACAGAGCATTCACCTTATGAGCAGTCATTCCTGGTTTGAGTCCCACTGCAGCACTTTCCATGTCAAATCACTTTATGACCGATATTTTTAGTTGTGTAACCTAAACAATAACATATTGAACTGGAGTACTGCATTAAAAGCAGATGTGAGGTGTCAGTGTCATATTGTTGCAATGTCCACAGATAATCACATGTGCCCCATACAGTATATGTACACAGGAATCAGGGATATAAATGGAAGGCAAAATATGTAATGAATGATAACTCCATACAGCTTCCAAATCCTCCACCTTCCCAAGATCCATTAGACATTACTGTCTAAATTAGTGCAGAAGTAAGCGGGATTAAGCACTAGTAAGCAAATGTAAGCATAATTAAGCAGTAGTAAGCAGAAGTAAGCATATATAAGCACTAGTAAGCAGGTTTAAGCCTGTTTGTACAGGGGGTAAGCAATGCGTACACAGGTTAAGCAATATTGAAGCTAATTCTCTGAGGGCATAACCAGAGGTTAGCAATGCTTACCTTCACGCAAACCTGCACAAACCCACTTACAAGTGCTTAAAAAAGTGCCTTAATCACTCTGTATGCAAAAGCCAGCATTCTGGCCAGAAACAAAATAAACAGTCTCTGCAGGTGTTGAACCCAGGACCCTGTACACTATAGTCAAAGTAGTTAACCACTAAGGTATCACAGCAGCACATAAAATGGAGGTATCACCAAACAAATCCTCATTATAGTAAAATCAAACTGAACATGTTAAAGGAATCTATCTACAGTCTTATGTTCTATAACCTGCTACATAACATAAATATGTGAACTGGAGTACTGCAGTAAGCCCAGATGTGAGGTGTAATTGTAAAAAAGTGTTGAAGTCCCCTAATAAACAAAAGGACCCCATACAGTGTACGTACACATGAATCATGGATACCAGACATATATAAAAAACATGTAATGAATAATAAATCAATGCCAAAAAGCAAATATAATGCAAAGTAAATATTTAGCAAGGCTAAGCATTGCACAGGTCAGCTTAGTAGGTATAGGCAATGTGTAGGCCAGCTAACTCAAATTGCCCATTGGTATACCCCTTTAAACAATGCCAACCTTAGGTAAGCAGGTTTGCCCATAGCTCCGCAATTTCAAAACTGTCCAATCACGGCAAAGTGCAGGAAATCAGCCCTATTTAAACCCAACAGGTGGGAATACATCTCATAACTGGTTGTAGCTTCCCCTTGCAGGCACCATGTCTGGAATGGGAGAGGGAGTGTGCTTTCGGCCGCAGCGCTGGGGCATCCAGGAGTCCAGAGTCATGGCAGAACTCCTTGTCAAAGACCATGAGCGGAAACTGCTGTGGGGCCAGTACCAGGGTTCCCAATATAAAGCGGATGCCTGGGAACATCTCGCCCATGACCTCACCAGTGCAACTGGCATACCCCGAACTGTTGAGCAGGTTAGGCATTACTATGCTGACCTGAAGCGGGAAAAGGGGGATCTTTTAAATCAGTGCATCCAAGAGGCTAGGATGACAGGGGAGGTCCCAGTAGTGTGTAAGTATCACTCCACTACCTGTTTAATAATTGCCAGCTAATGTATATTATGAATAGTATGGCTAAATATTCCTATTATGTCCTTCCCAGTGGCAAGTGAGCGGGTTGCGAACCAGGAGGCCCATGGATGCCGCATGAAGAGGTTGCAAAGTGAGGCAGGTTAGTAATACGCTTGCATGTAATGTCATAGTAACTAAATCTAACAGTATTAGCAAGTTAATTACCTGTATAAAACCTGTATTGTTTAAGGCAAGTACTGCATGCACCAGAGAATATGGCAGGAAGAGTCTCATATAGATTGTATGTAAATAAAAGCATAATAGTCTGACAATGAAGGTCTAACTGCTGTACTGCATGTGTTTACTCTGGTATCATATGGTAATGCAGGTAGTACTGTTGTATTAAGCAATGTTACCCACAATATGCAACATAAATAAAAAATGTGTAAGAATGTCTGTATGTGACTGGTGTAATCCCCAGAGGTCAGCTAGTACAACTGAGAGAGACACAGACAGAAAACAGTGAAAAGACAGACAATAAAATACAAATAACACATGCAACTGAGATGTAAACTGTTGTATTTTTAACACATGCAGCCATAGTTTGAATTCTGGGAGTGGTAGTAGTCTGCATACAGAATCATATCTCACAACTGTACATATATGTCCAGAATGTTCAGTAAATTGGCTCATATCTGCTGCCTGTCACTGTGTCCCCCTGGGAAATCAGTGGGATAATCCCAGACATATAGTCTGCAAACAAAAAAATACAACTGATTGTCACACATCTTTAAGAAATTGTAACCGGAAGTTAGCAGTGCTTACCTCTGTGCAAACCCCCGTAAACCTGCTTACAACTGCTAAAAAGTTCCTTAATCACTCTGTATCCAACAGCCCTTGTTCTGCCAGGCAAAAAAATAAACAACCTCTGCAAGGCTCAAACCCAGGACCCTACATACCATAGTCAAAGTGATTTACCACTAAGCCATGTCAAATATACATAACCTTGATCTAGCAACTCCCCAGACTGTTATGAGAGTAATAAGCCATGTATTTCCCATCTACACCCCTATGTTGTCAAGCTGCGACCAGAGTGTGTACAGTAACAGAGTGAGATGTAAGTGCATAATACAAATGCGAAATCTGGTACTTTGTGCGGCAACATTCAGGTAGTGCTAACAAACATTGCTCCCACAGGTCCGTCAGATGAGAACACTGTGCCTAGAAATAAAAGAGTAATACCCTGTACTGGTACTGTTTACTTTGGTATTGTATGTCATTGTTAGTGTTGCAGTTGCTCTGAATAATAAGGTATTACTCATCACTGTCACTCACACTGTGCTACATAATCTGTCTAGGAAATCCTGTACAAGTGTGTTGTAAGTCACTAATGGTTGAAGTGGACAATAGTCTACATATTTCCCAGTTCACCTGCATGTGGTCAAGACATGGCCAGAGTACGTGCAAAAAGAGATGGACAGGTATGTGCACAACATCAACCTGGATTCTGGGAGCATGTGTAGAAACAGTTAGTGTTAACAAACAATACCTCCACAGGTATACCAGGTAAGGAGTGTGTACTGCAGGTGAATCCAGTTCGTGTATATAGTTGTCGACAGCCATATCACTGTCCAAACTAAGGCAATAGGGTAGTGTAGTAATACTTGTAAGGTACAGATAACAGCACTGACTAGGAAAGTCATGTGATCTACAGGAATATATTAGTTGTTAATTGACATCTTCCCCCCCCCCCACCATATCTCCAACAATACACTAAATTCCCAACTCAGTTGGTACATAATGACTTCACCGTAACATTGGGACATATGTCCTACTGTTTGATAATTATTTAAATCTGTTTCTATGCATGTGCTATGTTGAAATACTCCAATATTGGTGGCATGGTGCCATCAATGTACCTGCATGCTGTTGTTATTACCACTGTGGTCCCATATATGCATGTGTTCTGTTTGCTATTCAACTGTTCCATATCTGGTGTCTGGGTTAATGGGAATATCTATGCATGCTGTTATACCTAATCCTGGAATGTGTTGACTATTACTAACCCACATATGTTAATAAAACATAAATACCATAGCACATATGTGAATGCAGGTCCCAGTGGACCCACCTGTCCTACCTCAGCTGGCCGTTGCACTGGGCACCAGCACGTCTGGTGCCCAACCTGGGATCTGCTTGTCCATTGGTCCTGCACCACCTTCGGGTGGAACCACTTCAGGGGATGGGGCTCAACCCCCCAGAAGCAGGAACAGACAGGATCCTGTCAACCGTCGCCAGGTCCGGGTTGTGGTGCATAGCAAGCACTGCAGGGAGGTTGGATATCTGCTACACCAGCTCGAGGGCCACATGTCACGACTAGAGGGTCAGGTTGGCTCACTTACTCAGCCCCCAGCACAGCCACCTTTGGGACTGTGAAGGTGCAGTGGTGACTACACATGGGTGGGGACCTCAGTCCCACTGTTTCCACTAGGGAGTTCGTGGGCTTCCGATTTCCCAACACCCCTTCCCATCAAGGTGTTTACCCCCCACATGTGTCATATACTGCCCCTGTATGTGTCTTGTCTGTCTTATCTGTTAACCTACCCAACCTACCTCCCAAATATACTTACTATCCCTCCCCAACATCCCACTCTCACCTGAAAAAAAAAGAGCAATCTTTTCCCAAAAAAAATTACGCCTCTATTATAGCTGTCCATTTCACACATGACACATGTAATCTGGTCTAATTGGCATTACAATATATTATTGTTGCCTTTGCCCCTCTCTGAGGGGTTTGAGTGTCCAAATCTACTCCAAATACAGTGTATATGCACAGCTGTTGCTGTAGACGAAATGGGCAGCTATGGACCTTCCCTAAACCCTTCCTGCACATCCCTAGCTATTTTCCCTACCGTCTTTCCATCTTTGTGCCCCTTTTTCACCACTTTCCTATCAAAACTTTTTTTCTTTTCTTTTAAAGAAATTAGCGCTGGTGTAAGTGGGAGTAAGCACTTTTAAGTAGCAGTAAGCAGGTTTAAGACTGTTTGCATGGGGGTAAGCAATGCCTACACAGGTTTAGCAACTGAAAGCTAAATCAGTATAAAAAATTGTAACCGGAAGTTAGCAGTGCTTACCTCTGTGCAAACCCCCGGAAACCTGCTTACAACTGCTAAAAAGTGCCTTAATCACTTTGTATCCAACAGCCTTTGTTCTGCCAGGCAAAAAAATAAACAACCTCTGCAAGGCTCAAACCCAGGACCCTACATACCATAGCCAAAGTGATTTACCACTAAGCCATGTCAGATATACATAATGTTGATGTTTTCACAAACATATCATCCAGCACCGTCATTCAACAGTACAGGAAATGTATTTAAACATGTAGATATATGCATCTATACATATATATATATATATATATATATATATATATATATATATATATGTACATGTTAATATCTAAATAGATATAACATATTGATATATGTATATATATATATATATATATATATATATATATATATATATATATATATATATATACAGCAATATATATATATATATATATATATATATATATACAGTAATATATATATATATATATATATATATATATATATATATATATATATATATATATATATATATATATATGTATATACATATATATATATATATATATATATATATATATATATATATATATATATATATATGTTTATACAGATATATATCCATAGATATATAATAGAACATAAAACATATATGTCCACATGCACTGTTAATGGGGGTGAGGGGTCCAAACAACATATGTCTTATACGTAGAGCTATCCCCCCCCCACAGCCAAACACGTCTGGCCGTCAATACAATACCAACTGTTGCAAATCCCATAACCAGGACCTGAAACAACATGGGCACAAGATGTTAACAGTACTTCATCCCACCTGAATGATGTCAGGCTGGTATAAATAACATATCATGCACTACAGTCTGGCCACTATAGGGAATGTACAATGTGGAAGCAATCAACATTCCTAAGATACATATACACAGACACATATATGCAGATACATATATATATGTATATCTATCTATCTATACAGAGATATGTATAGGAAGATAAATATGTAGAAGGTGCACACAATACGGAATACCCACTATGCCTACAGTTGCCACCTTACCAACTGGACACTGTATGAGCCTTCCATACAAATGACAATTGTTTCCTGCAACATATACCCACAGAGAGGTCAAAGGATATAACACCACACACAGGTTTGCATATATGGGAAAGCTTTATTTGTGTACTCTTACAGTTGTATATGCCATGTCATATAGCTGTTTAGACTCTGACATACATATAAACAGACTAATGCAACTCTGAAACAGTTATATGAATACAGTGGTCTGGACAGGTATACATATGTTGCTGCCCAGGCCGAGGCCTTCAAGTAGTACAATAGTAAAGACAGACTGGGCCACAGAGTAACAATCAATCAACAGTAAGTAATGCAGATGTATAGTCCAGCAGCTTTTATCTACACTCTGTACACAATCCCTATGGGGTAAGGACCTCAGCTGACACAATGGGATGTATCCGTTACATAACAAGGCATAACTGACACCTTCACAATCACACTGACAAACAGAACAGTCTGTATGGCAGGAAGCAGTAGTCCTGCATTTACCCAAGGTGCATTTTAGGGTAAAGTACATCCAGATACCTTAAGGCAGCTTACCTCTAATACCTCTACATGTTGTAACAGCCTAGGTTAGTTATGGTGCATCCTCCCATAGACTGACATACAGGGCCATATACCACTGTTACATACACTGACCTCTGGAGTGCATAATTGCACACATGTATCGTGTAGATGAAGGCTGCACATATATGGACCCAACCCCGCAATGTGTGTGGGGACCACAACAGCAGTGCACTGATGGCAGGAATGCCAGCATGACATACTCACAGCGCACTACATAACAACCCCTAACAGCATGTCATATGGACAAATCCTGGTATGTAGGTGGAGGACAGAGCCTGGAACACAAGCCCATATGTGAAATACTGTTGTCATACACTAAGCAAGTCACTGGTGTTACATGATAGGCTGCAACATATCCTTAGTCAGGCATATGAAGTTAGAAACACAAATGGATGTAACCATCTACTGACAGCACTCAGCACACACACTACCAGTGATATATCTGACAAAAAATCTGTGTGGTGGATAGACAAAACATAACAGGCACACCTCTGGCCATCAAGTGGATAGGCTGACAGTTGAGAGCTAAGCAGACAGACTGCATTCCATGTTAAACTAGTATGCACACACAAAACCTGTAACACCAGTGCTATACAGTGCATACAACAATACTACTCACACTCTGTATGTATTTCTGGAACCTCATACAAATATGTAGCTGGCCTGAGTGTGCAAATTCTCTTGTAAGAGGTATTCCTACCTGCTGTCTGTAACATTGTTGCCCACACACAGGAAGGATGTCCACCACACAGGAAATTTAAAGGGACCACGCCCACATGAAGTAGGGATTTATAGTAGTGGGTTGCCATGACAGTGGTAATTGGAAGTACTACACAGAATGCTGCATGCAGGTAGCAAGTGGAGGACTCAGATTGGTGCAGAGGCCATCAAGTGATCATGTGCATCACCTACAAAAGCCATGCTGCAATCTAGCCAAATCAACTCAATCCATTTACTGGAGAGAGACTGAGATATAGAGAGCGATAGAGAGAGTGAAAGATAAAAAAAAAAAAAAAAACATTCATCCAACAAACTATCCAGGAGATACATCATTCCCACAACAGGTATGTGAAGTATATATGCATGTAATTGACTGTAGTACTTGGTCCATAATAATAATAATAATAATAATAATAATAGGATAGATGATGTGGAATGATTTATATGTGCTATCAGGTGTTGTTGTAATGATGTTCAGCTGAACAACTGCTAAGGACAATAGAGTCTGTACCTGTGGGTAGTGGGCCATACTTGTCAACTGTGCAGAGCAGTACTGACTGATAAGATGTAAGCCATCATACTGTGTGTTGTGTAATGGGAAGCATGTATATCACTGTGGCCAATAGCTGGTGGTGGAAGTAATGCCATAATGATGGACACGTGGGTTCCACAGCCCACCACTTGCAGGATACTCAGGTTAACCTGTATTGTAGCATGCTGGAATGCCTTAGATGTGTAATAGGGTTGCCTGCAATCTGGCCCTACATATACCCCCCCTAATGTCAGGCTGTGTCCGTATGTGGCACATGTCTGTGCTTTAGCAAGGCAGAACAGTGCAACTGTGCAGGAAGGTGATGTGAGATTGTGGACCTGATGTCTGAATGTACCCTATATATACATATATATATATATATACATATATATATATATATATATATATATATATATATATATATATATATATATATATATACACATGTATGTCCACAAATATACAGATACCCATGTGTAGACATGTATATAAACACATATAAACATCATATATATCTACACATATATAGATATATACCTATATGCATATGCAAACATACACACAAACATATATATATGTAAATACATGTTCCCTATATTACCACCACAGTGCTGCATGCTATGTGCAAGGGAACAGCACGCATAGCAATACACACAGATATCTACAGCTGTCAGTGTGTGCAACATGGATGGGTGTGTCACATGTGACCCCATTGTTGGGACCGCATTGCCCTTGTCTGTGAAGTATGGAATGGGAATATGTGGAAGTATGGCAGGTATAGTTGAGGAGGTGGTCAGTGTTGGTAGATATAGAAGACTGCCTATAGGGGTGGTATGTGACACATGTGGTGGGTAAACACCCTGGATGGTGTGTGTGTGTGGTCTGTGATGTGGAAGTCCCATGGTCCCCAATATGGACACAAGGGGAACAAGCCTCTCACTCACTATTACTCACAACAGCAGTCCACGTCCCAAAGGTGCCTGGCCTGGAGGCTGAGCAGGAGCAGAATGTGGACCCTGAGAATGGGTACTGAGTGCCTCAAGGTGATGGAGCACATCCCACATGTGTTTGTGGAGCCCGCTATGGAACAGACCCTGAACCTGACCTCAGGAGACAAGATCATGTCTGTGTGTTCCTCCAAGGGGGGAAACATCCCCTGAGTTGGTTCCACCTGAAGGTATTGCTAGACTAGTACATGAAGAGGTCCCAGAGTGGGCCCCACATGTGATGTGGCCTGGTAACATGGGTAGATGAGTTTGTAGAGGTTGTTCTGCTGGCCAATAGTCCATAAACATGCTATAGTGTCACTGTTATAGAACATATGTGGGTAGTAATAGTCTACACCATCCTGGAAAATGTCCAACAACATGCATAGATATCCCCAATAACACAGAATGTCAGATGTGCAGCAATCACATGGCAAGCATACCACAGGCATATATGAAACCATAGTGGCCCTGACAATGGCATGCAGGTGAATAGTCTGTAACAGGCCAGCAATGATAGTGTCCACACAGGGAACATGGCTACAAACACATTGCACAAAGTGTGGTACAATACAATATCTGTTCCGCTGGTAGGTAAGCTGTAGCTATACATATTGAGTTGTGTGTACAGTTTGTTGTCATGGATATGGTGGGGGGGTGACACTGATGTGTATTAAGAGCTGTGGTAACCTTGCTGTATGACTTGCTCACACCTGTTTCCATCTTTATGTCTTTCAGGCAAGATGTCACATGGAAGGCTCCCGGCTTACTCAGCTGCTGAGAATGACATTGTGGTAAATCACCTAATCCATCATTACCTGTCTTGTTTGGACAGGCCGCCCATGAGCAGCATAAGTGGATCGCCCTGTGGAATGACCTTGTCCACAGGGTCAATGATGTCAGACTGCACAACCGCAGTTATGAGCTGGTCCAGCATCATTGTTCTGACCTGCTTCGCAATGCCCATTGCCGTGCTGCTGCAGTCTGGGTGGATCAGCTCGCAACAGGGGGGCCCTGCCATCCATCCCCCCGACCTGTGTTGAGGAGCTCCTAGCCAGCCTCGTGGCACCTGCCCATCAGAATAGCCAACAACTGCCGGACACCATTGTGGTGGTGGGTGCTACCAACACACCGGCTGAGGAGCGTACAGGTAAGGCCAAAAGGCACATCAGTAGACCACTGTTGCATATGCATCCATATCTGTTCAGGTAGATCATGCATATCTGACATGTCATAAATATAGATTGTTTCTGCATAATAGTGATGAATAGATGTTCATATGTGGTAGTATTGTGGACCTATACTGTTGATGTATTGTAATTCTGCTCCCACCCTGCAGCAATGCCACAGGAGTGGCCACTAACTTTGCATCTCTCACGCTCTTATGTAGGACCCTCTGGTATATCACCAAGGCAGCAGCCTGTAGCTGGCGAGTATGGTTTATGTTGATGCTTGCCAATTCACCGGCCATGTAATGGCTATGGTATATTCCAAGCACACATCTAGCACACCTACCCAGAATACATGCTGTACATGTGCATGCATGGTTCCTGTTAAATGCATGGCACCATAGTGGTGACCATGAAGTGGTATTGGAAGGGTATGTCAGACACCTGCAAGATAACTAACATCCTGTCATTGCGGAATGTGTCCACAGGGAGTAACATAATGGTGGGAGACATGGCCTACAGTAGGGACATGTTTGAAACATCACCCGTATACAGTGCAACCCAGTGTATATAGCAGTACAATGGCAACTGTTGCAGAGTTACACTATGACATAACATATTAATGTGGTTCACATTATTAGCTGGGAATAAGCTGTAACAGGTGTTTTTCAGTGTATGAGACACTGCAAACTGACACACATGTGTAGGCCTTACTTGTCAAGCATCTGCAAAAAGACTGAAGGTAGGGGGGGTGTCAGCATGACACACCAGTGCACTGCAGTAGGGATCCTAAGGATGCTAAGAATTGCTGTATCTGCACACAGTCAGGTCCAGGAACTGTGGCAGATGTATCTTTACCCTCACAGCAATAGTGACAGCAGTGTGTGAACACCAAGGGATGTACACATGAGTAGACCTTGTAATCATGCAGACTAGGGGGACATGCGTAGGGCAGACTGAACATACACTGGCAAAATGCAGATGGTCCATGCCAGTATACCCCTGCCAGTAGTAATTACTGCTGTAGTACACATAACAATAGGTACAACAAACCATCATGATAAGGGTGTGCACACATATGCACACATGGAGTGTATGCATCGTAGTCAGCATCTGCACACACAACACATTCTGTAGACACTGCATGTGAATGTACAGGACATATGTCACATACCGGGCTCATGTACTGTTAATATATGCAGTGATGTGGTCCCATGGCAGATCAAGGAAGGGTGCGTCATATCAATAAGGGTGAATACACTTCCCATAGCCATGGTATGCTCTGACTGATGTCAGTGTATTGGATTAGTCATACATGGTCAGTTGATGTTGAGAGCTGCAAACCAGACATCAGGCATTCACAAATGACATCTGTCCACATATCATCCCAGGTATGTGCTGCTGAAAAACATAAGGGCTGTGAACATTAAAGGTGACATAACTGACACAGTACTACACATTCAGCAATGGGATATACACCCGTGAGGAGTGATGCACAGTACATGGCAGGGTGCAGAACAGGTGCCCAGCAGTACTGTGTACATGGGTACAGTGGTATCCAGGGGAATAGGCATCACCTAGTAACACAGCACATGCATCACACACATGTATACTGTTGCTAGCATGGATTGACTATAGCTGCACCGCATGCTGTTGTGTACTATATGTTATGCATGTTGACAGATGGGTAATAGGAGGACTAGATATACTATATATATATATATATATATATATGTGTGTGTGTGTGTGTGTGTGTGTGTGTGTGTGTGTGTGTGTGTGTGTGTGCGTGTGTGTCTGTATGTCTTGGTGGGTGGTTAGTTTGTCTGTAGGGTCACTCTGGTGAAGTGGGGGGAGGTTGAAGCATGTAGGATGCATGTGTGCATGTGTGTGTGCTTGTGTGGGTGTCCATGCATGCACATGTGTGATTGTGGGGTTGTTCATACAGCAGTACTTCCCTTTGAAGTTTGTGCAGTGCATGGACATGGGCTGACACATGACACACCAAGAATACTTGTCATGCATGTAATCAAAGGACAGCTGATAGTATAATAAGGTCTGTAGCATGGAACAGGCATTGGGAGGGAAGGTAGACACCAGGTATATACTTAATATCACATTCATCAGAGAGGTGACTAACAACCCACATATGCAGCACTACAAATGCATTGGTGAGTTACTAGACAACACCAGGGAGTGTATCCGTATTTTACAGTTGTCACATGATAGGCTGATTGAGCAGCATATCTGGCATGTACTGAGCAATACATACACATGACACTCCAGTGCGTGATATTATGGAGTGAACATAGCAGCCCCTCACATATAGTGACCATGCTTATGATGTCTGGACATAGACAGGGTGAACACTGAATGACAGCAGTGAGGCCAAGTAAAAACACTCCACTCAGGTCAGGGAGGTAATGGAGTAACAGGTATTGTGTTGTGATCACTTGTCTAGGTATTTAGAGGAATGATACATTAATGAGTAGCATTACTGAGTGTATGTTACCAAGTGTGATGCAGAATGGCGAACACATGGGAATATACACGGGACTGTCTGTAAAGTCATGGACAGGTAGGTATTAAGATGGTGTGTGTGTGTGTGTGTGTGTGTGTGTGTGCATGTGTGCATGTGTGCATGTGTGTGTGTGTGTGTGTGTGTGTGTGTGTGTGTGTGTGTGTGTGTGTGTGTGTGTGTGTGTGTGTGTGTGTGAGTGTATGTGTGTACTGCTATGCAATGCTGTACAGGTCTTACAGCACATTTATTGTTTTCCCCCACAGGTGTCGAGGTGGGTCAGGGTCCCTCCTGCATGCATTCTGATGATGGCATTGATACAGGCACTGAAATGATGAAAGTACTGTTGAGGCATAGGTGGGGTTGAAAGGGGCCAAAACAGCACCATCATTTGATATCCTCCTTTTTGCCTCCCCAACCCCGCACACAGTTTCAGTGCCTATACGTACCTCATTACCAGTGGCCATAGTGGAGGGACAGCTGGTGTTTGGTCGCAGGGCACAGGAAAGTGTGGTAACCATGCCTAATGTGTCTGGTCACAGCAGGCATAGCTGGATGTCCTGCAGGGCACCACATAGGCAGATGTCCCACAGTGCTCATGGTAGGGCCGCTGGTCATCATGCTCCTGGAAGACGCACCACAACTGGTACCACCAGGCGCATGTTTCAGGCTGTCATGGCAGTGCAGGCATGTATGGAATGTTACACCAGACAGGGCCTGAGGCTGCAGAGGGCTGCTCTCACTTCTGCAAGCGACAACTTTTTTGAACTGTCTGGTGCCATCCGTGCTTATACCAAGTTCACGGATAGATGATCTGGTGAGATGATGGCTCTAATCGACCGTGGTATGTCCATGCTTGAACATGAGGTGGGAGTGCGGTGATGACCTCATGGACATAGGCCAGCAACGCCAACAGCTGGCAGTCAATGTGGACATGCTAGGACACCAAGGGGCTCTCATATTGACAGTACCAGCCCTGGCACTGTGGGATGGTGCTGTCACACCACACCACAGCATGCCACAAGCATGTGGTCCTGGCCTGTCCCAGGAGAGGCCTGGTTCCAGCTGATGTCTGTCATCATTAGGGGAGAGTAGCACATCGAGGCCTGTACATGGACATGCCCATGGGACCCGTGGCAGGCACAGTCCACGTGTGTCCATGACTGGAGGCAGTGAACTGCACATCCTGCCAGGTATGGTCTGCAGCTGTCCATAAACACCTGTGTAGGGCAGCCACATGGCAGGACTGTATGCATGCATACCCACACACTATACGAACACATCTAGGGCAACCCCATACCTACACACACAATATCACCATGCCCAGTTTACCTCATTACACCCCTCACCCACACACATGGTGTCAAATGTATGGCCCACCCACGGCCTCTGGCAAACCACCAACACACCCTGTGCATATGATGATACCTTTGCCACATCCCTGTCATCCATAACATTGATGCAGGGACAGGCTAATATGGTTCTGATGCACACAGTGACTGTACTATAGTGTACCAAAGTACTGCAGTGCAACATGTTGTCAGGAGTAAAGTTAATGCGTAAATGTCAGGTAGTGTAGCCATCCAGCAATGATGCATTATAGTTGTTAGTAACACTGGCTGATTGTGGTCTCCATAATGTTATCCATTTGTGCTGTAGGTGTACATGTGTCAGCACAAGGATGGTCTGCAGTCATATTCCACAATGGGGTATGGCACTGTTGTGACACTATGGCTGTGACAAATCTGGAGTACAGTTGAACACATCACACGTTTGTATAACAGTTATTACCTGTGCCACATGGACAGATAACCCGCTGGAACATGTATAATCTGCAACCTGATGTAGACCCATCCACATACATGCACACTCTTACTTGTCAACACTGGGACCAGACCCCTACCTATGTGTGTAGTGTTACTGAAGTGTGTGGCTTTCATTGCACACACCACACAGCATTTAGGGTGAGGTGTGTTCCAGGTTACATGTTATATGCAGAACATCCCCAGACATGTAGAGCATGCTAATGGGGGATGTAGTGGATGTATATGGACAACACATAGTGTGACATACATTCATATACGCATTAACAGACACATAACAGGCAGACACATGTCCGAGAGACCTGGGCCTATCACTGCTAACTAACTTGACCCTGTGTCCAATGTGTTACAGGTAGGCTGCACACAGCACATGTATAACTGGGCTAGATTGTGGTATCAGTTACCTGCATGGTTGATGGTGACAGTGGTAACCATAAAGTGGTACATGGGACATATATAGGGTGTATCTTGGTGTAATGACAGTGTACACATCACCCACATCCCCCAGTGGATATTGTACTCCCTGAAACCCATGATGACACTCTGACATACCCACCATCATACATTTCCCATGACTGTGATGCAACCCATTGTATATTCCAACAGTGATACTACAGGGATATGCATCTATTGCACATGCCACACACATAGTATGGTGTTTTATTGTCATGCCTTACCTATGGGCAGCAACAACACTATCTGTACAACTGTGTGGCAATGGGTAGTGTAAAAGGAGTATGTGGCTTCGGAATGTTGTATCCTACGGATATATGGACATGCACACATACACACACTTGCCAGAACTCAATGGGTATCCCATGCCTATCGACCCATTTGTACAACACTGTTGTGCTGGTACTGCAAGGCTTGGGTAGCCGGTATGGAGAGGAGTGTAACAGGGTACATGTAATGTCCCATACAGCAGCAGCCACAACTGAGTATGGCAATGGGTGTTGCAGTGTTTGTGAAGGCCCTCATGGAATATCCAAGTACAGGTGTGCAAACATACAGACATTGTTATACTCAATGCACACGTACACATGTGTCAGTACTGGGGTGCATCGCTGCAGGTGGTCATAGCTGTGTACCTAGCTATTGTCCATGGAGAGGTGGGTTGTGTAGGGGATGTGCGTACAGTGGTATCCTGCCACTTGCCATGTGGCAGCAGGCAATCTATCGACAGACACCTATGTGGTGACCCTCAGGATGAGAGTGACATGCATCAGCCAATCCTCTGGGTGCCTCCTGCACATGGTCACTGAGGTGATCAAGTTGACATGTGCGCAACATGTATTACAACACATGGTTAATGTCTGTGATGGAGATTTGTACCCAATCATGTTCTGTTGACTGTGGTAGTGTAGTGGAGGTACCCATGGCATGTGGTGCATACAGGGTGCTGTCTCCTATATGTGCCAGTTCTTACACAGCTGGGCAGACATGTAAGTGTCAATCAAGCATAGGTTGTCTGTACATATCCCTGCTGGATACCTGCCATCTGCACATCTGTACAGGGACTGACAAACACCAGCTTGTCAAGTAGCTATGCAGTAGGATGAATGTGTTGACAGATAGATGTTTGACAACAATATGTATGCCATAACTACATGTTGGAAGCCCTCACTAACATGTGCTGCACAGACAGTAGTCTACAGTTACATTCCATATGTCGGATCATTATCCAGTAGGGGATATATACAGTGACACAGCTCACACACCAGGGAGACAACAGGGAGGCCTCAGAGTCCAGCTATGTCTTCAGGTGTGCCTGTTGTCAGTACTACATTTAGCACTGTACTCTTGCCTGGGACAGCACTGTCAACAGCAGTACCACCATGATACACTACATGCCAGTGTGACAGCATGTACCCTGGGCTACTACCCCTGTATGTAACACATTCACATGGATAACAGTGCTGTACAAGCCTCATATATGTCTGTGTCCCAGACATGACACTCACACCCCTTGCTACTGTAATGACAGCACATAGGTGCATATATTGTACATGGCATTACATACACTTATTACAGATGTTATTACCCTGCTATGTTATCAGACTGGGTGGTGTGAACTGGTTACCAGGGCTAAGCCATGCTTAGCAGTTATCAACATTGCTCCAATATAACAGCTAACCTGATTTGTGCACTGGTAAGCGAAGCCTACATTGTGTAAGCGCCCATGCATTTATCCTTAGCTTAGCAGCGCTTTCCGTCACACAAACCCATGCAAGCGTGCATACAGCTGCTCAAAACTACCTTACCCATTCTGTATCTGACAGCCGTTGTTCTGCCCAGCAGCAAAATGAGCAGCCATTGCAGGTCTTGAACCCCGGACCCTGTACACTATAGTCACAACACTTAACCACTACTTCATGACCACTGTGAAGGCAGCTGTTGTTTTTCCAATATATCTGTCAGTGCACATATTGATTAGTATTGAACAATTGCTTTTACTTCCACAATTGTGTAGTACTTGTTATTAATATGACTGTTGCATCACTTGTGTTGTTTTATCATAACTTACACATATTCGATACATACATTGAGATACATCTGGGAGGGTATACACAACTGTGAGGTTTACACATGACAGGAATATGGATATATAGATATAATATGTTGATATATGTCTACATGTACATACACATGTATATTCATACATATGCCTGTATACACATTTGTATAGTGCATCATTTATATGACCATATGTTAATCTCTTAATATATATATTTATATATAGACTGCAAAGGTGGTGCTGCGGTAGCATTGTCGCCTCACAGTTAGACATTGCCTGTTCGATTCTCAGTTAGAGCGTCTTCTATGGGTGACATGCGTGAATGGGCCTTCCTTTGTTGAAGGTTGTGCATTAGGCCTGGCAAGCCAGCACGTAACACTCTACTGCCAATCATTAGCGGACCGGAGTTCCGCTCTGGTGAACCCTAACCGGGAAAAGCCGAAAGATGTCAGATGTATATATATATATATATATATATATATATATCTATATATATATATATCTATCTATATATATATATATATATATATATATATATATATATATATATATATATATATTTATATGTATATATAGATATATGTGCGTATATATATATATATATATCTATATATATACATATATGTATGTGGGTCCACTATGTAATCTCGAAATACTGAAATCCCGAATTTCAGTATTTCGAAATTACATAGCCAAAAACTCACAGTTCCGAAACTGGCAGAAGCACGGAATTCAAAATCCTGAAGCATGGAGATGTTGAATTTCTGCTTCCGCTGGTGCAGTGTGTGCATGGATAGGTGGATGTTTAGGTAAGCATGTATGTGTGTGTTGGTTAGGGGCTTTAGTGTGTGGAAGTGTGTGTTGTGACTGTGATGTGTGTGTCTGAGGGACTGAGAAATGTGTGGGTGTGAGTTTCTTTTGTGTGTCTGTGCGATGTCAGAGTTAGAATTTATAAATAGCTGGGCTGTGGGGGCAAAGCCCCCACATAGGTGGTGCAGGAGGGCTTGCCCCTGACTTACCTGTAGTGTAGAATCATTTATTTGATTGTGGAGGAAGATGTGTGCATGTTTATGTGTGTGCTGTATGTGTAGCGTACCTTTGAGATTTTGAATTTCTCAGTTATGCAGTTTTGGAATTGTGTGTTATGGTTGGGTTTTCGGCTATGTAATTTCGAAATACTAAAATTCGGGATTTCAGTATTTCGAGATTACATAGTGGACCCATGTATGCACATCCTATGTGTACAGATATGGCCATTTATGTAGATATATATGTAGATATCTATAACTATATGTGAATACATATCTATTCTGATATACTATTACTGTCAATATATATGTAGATAGCCATAAGTATATGTGCATATGCATCTCTATCTGTATATGTGTAGACATATATTGTATATGTGTATATGTAGATGTCTGAGTGTTTATATGTATATATATATATATATATATATATATATATATATATATATATATATATATATAGGTTCATAGGTTCATAGGTTCATACTAGGCTATCTGCCCGAGGGCATTTATAAGCCTAGCCCATAGTTTTGTGGCTTACGCCACCCCTTTAGTTTGGAGAAACTATGCCCATTATTTAGCTGTGCCTCTGTCGAGCAGTGACACTGAGGTAACCCCTGGGGTGTATCTGCGATCTCCCATCCATTGGTCAAGATTCCTCTTGAACAAGGCCAGCGAGGTGCTCTGCCTCACATAAACTGGGATTTTGTTCCACAGCATAGGGAGTCTTTGGGTGATGAATCTATCCTCCAGCACGTCCTATTAATAACCGTGTCGAGGTTTAAGTCTCCCGCCTGTGGCTCTGAGGGATCTAGATTTTTGAGATGAAGCATGTTCATCAAATCTGGGTTTGACATGGCCTTGTATGTCAGGCATAGGTCACCTCTGAGCAAGCGGTAAGCAACTGAATATAACTGGAGTTCTTTCAGTCGGGCAGCATAAGACAGATTTTTGAGACCCTTTATCCTTTTGGTGAGGAACTTTTGTGGTCTCTCCAGCTGCTGCAAGTGTCGGGTCAGATACATTCCGAATGGGGCATTGTACTCGATCATTGGTCTGATGAGTGATGAGTATAGGGAGATTATGACTTCCCTTGATCTAGATGTGAATCCCTTCATGATAAGGTGGGCAATGTAGAAGGTCTTCCTAACTACTTTAGCAATATGAGTGTCGAATGAAAGGCTACTGTCAACCTGGGTTCCCAGGTCCCTAATAACTTCTTCTGTGTTCAGGGGATTGCCACCTATATGGTAGCTAGGGGTAACCTTATTTTTCCCGAAGGGTATGACTATGCATTTCTTGGCATTTAACTTAAGGCCATAGCTCTGGCACCAGTTATCCGTTTCTGTGAGACCCTTCTGAAGGATATCTGTGTCGGATGTGTTTTCAACTACGGCGCCCAGTTTGCAGTCATCTGCAAACTTTGTCAGCCATAACCCTCCTGTGTTTGCTTGTACTTCAGAAAAGTAGATGCCAAACAAGAGTGGGCCCAGGACTGAGCCCTGTGGTACACCACTTGTGACAGGCTTTGAGTCTGACATGGCGCCAGCAACTCTGACCCTGTGGATTCTGTCACTCAGCCAGTTTGCAACCCATCTTGTAATGTATGGGTTTACATTTAAGTTGATGAGTTTTTCAATGATACCTGAGTGAGGTATTGTATCGAAAGCCTTCGCTAGGTCTAGGTAGGCTGTATGGACTGCCTTTCCCTCGTCAATGGCCTTGGTGACTGTTTCGAAAAAGTCAACCAAGTTTAAAAGGCATGATCTGCCTTTGACAAAGCCAAACTGGGTTGGATCTAAAGTCTGCAAATTCCCTATGTCTTTATTTATGAGATCCATTATGATCCTCTCCATGGCTTTGCAGATAAGGCTTGTCAAGCTAATGGGACGGTAATTTCCAGGGTCGGTGGAGGCACCGCCTTTGTGGAGTGGGACCACAGTCGCTGTGCACCACTCCTGGATGATATCCGGAGGTGAGACTAATATTAAACAGCTGTCCTAACTGTGGGTTTAATTCCTCGTTGAGTTCATGGAGCACACAGCCAGGGACACCATCGGGCCCCATGGATGCTGTGTTCTTTGCCTTGGAGAGAGCAGTTCTCACCTGGGTGTTAGAGATGTTTGGGGGGCTACAATCATTTGGTATAGATATCTCCCCTTTGGGGGGGGGAGTTTGCACTGAACCTGTCAGCCAGTATGTTGGCAATGTCTGTAGGATCAGTAATCTTCACATCATTTTGAACTAATTCTGAGCATATCTGGGAGTTTCCTCCTAAGTTTCTGACATAGCTGAAGAATGCCTTATGGTTGTCTTTAGAGTCCTTAGCTATTTTTTTCTCAAAATTAGCTTTGGATGATTTTATGAGAGCTCTTAGCTTTTTACTTATAGTGATCAGCGGTGTCTTACCTTTTAAGGATTTTGCTCTGTCTTGTAGTAGCTTTCTCCTTTTGTTGTAGAGTTTGTTTATGGCTGGGGTCCACCAGACTGGACGCTTGCCTTTGGTACAAAGAGTCTTTGTTTTGCTTGGGATTGCCTGATCCATGCAGCCCTGCAGGTGCTGGTAGAAGGCATTTGTAAGTGATTCAGCGGTTTGAGTAATGCTAACCACCGGCTCAGGGGTCTTAAAGGAGACCACACTAGTCTTTAGAAGTGTGAAGTCGGCTTTCTTTACTGTGGTCTTTTTCATTTCGGGTGGGGGCGGGATGAGGACCTCCAGCGAGATTAGTTTGTGTTCAGATCTCACCAGTGAGGGGTATACTTCTGGCGTTGAACATCATGCTCCCATGTTCGTGATGATGAGATCAAGTATGTTCTCTCCTCTTGTGGGGATGGTGACTAGTTGTTCCATGGCATTTGAGTTTATGAATTCCAGGAACTTTTGGGCTAGAGTGTTTGGGCTTGAGTAGTGTTCCCAGTCTATATTAGGGTAGTTGAAGTCACCTAGTATGATGGTGTTCGGAGATACATTTATCCCCTCCAGAGTTTTCAGGAAGGCCATATGAGGTTCCTGAGTTTGCGAGGGTGGCCTGTAACATGCTACAAATTGCAGAGCAGTCTTGCCTATGGTTAATTGCACCTGGATGGTTTCCGATGCATCGTATGCCACCAATCTTGAGGTGTGGGTGTCCTTGATGAATATGGATACCTCTCCTCCTTTCTTGGTATTGTCCGGGTTTTGGGGCCAGAACGCATGATATGAGGTAAAACCTGATAGTGCTGGGGTGCTCTCAGGAGCCTTGAACCAGGTTTCTGTCACAGCACAGATATCGATGTTCTCCATACTGAGAAGGGCCTCGAAAAGTGCATCTTGAGGTTGAGACTTCTGGCATTGAGCAGCATTACCCTTAGTTTTTTTTCTTTGTTTTGTTCTAGGGTGGTAGGTTTAGAATTTAAGCCTTGCCTAAAAAAGGCACTATGGGGGTGGCAAGAGTCTTTGCCAAAATCCGGAATCCCAGGGGTGACAAGTGCAAGCCGTCCCTTGCGAAGCAGCGTGGCTTGTCCAGCATGTCATCCCAGGCAGACAGACATTGGATCCCCTTTGAATGACACCAGAGTTTAAGCCAATTGTTAAAGCTGATCATCTTATCTCTGTATTGTGGCATCATTCTTGGTGAAGGTAGGATACTGCTCAAGGTCAGGGTCATACCTGCTTGGGCTACATAATCAGATGTATATATATATATATATATATATATATATATATATATATATATATATATATATATATATATATATATATATATATATACATATCCATGTATGCCAATATGTATATGTGTATATATCTATATAGATATATGGATAATTATATATACATATATGTTCACTATATGTCCAGAACATGAAGTGGAGTCCTACCTCAGCCCCAATAGTCCCAACTTCTTAGTGCAAGGGGATGTCAGGTATATATGTAGACTGTTGCTACTGTAATAGGGGTTGACCTAACAGACATGCTGTGTGTGGGAAGTCACATCTGCTTGCAACATGTGCACCACTGGCTACTGACAGACATCCTAAGGACACAATAGTACAGTACCATTGCTAGCACAGTAATGATCCTGTGGTCTACAGTAGAGATATGGCCAATAAATGTGGACAGTCTGACACACTCAGGTCAGTCTAGAGGTATACACAGAACCCCTTAGTGCAAAACATGTAGACCAAGCCTAACAATGTGGATATTAACAGCCATGTATATGGGTATATCATGTAAATACTGGTATACATTTGCCCACATAGGTTATGCATTCACACACCCCTGTGTGCTCTGACACATAATAACTGCTGGTACAGAGGTGACATGACCACATACTACCCACTAGTTAGTGACATACATCAGTACAGCATACCACTGCTTTTTCAGAAATACATGACTGTTATGTTGGCCTGGCAGCAGTATATCTGGCAAGTATCTAGACATAACATCACACTGGGTAAGTACACTAAGCTTCTAGGCATGTAACAAAGCACTGTGCAGGCTACAGGCAGACTGCCACAACATTGGTCTACATTTCTTATGGGGGAATACACATGTACCTGCATATATACCAGGCTCTACAGGCATGTCACAGCACAGAGTAACAGACACCTGTGTGAAAGTGCATAACCACAGCCAATGTGAACACAGCCACAGCCACATATGGTAAGCTAGCTTAATATTACAATATATGGACTATCTGATTAACACCGTCCTCACATGTCCCACTCACACACTAACCATACATATGCTGGGCCACTACACAGTGTGGTCTGATGCCTGCCTGTGGTATGGGACATGTGTGTGTTTGGTCCTACAAACATGTAAGCCAATAGGGTAACATACACTGGAGCAGCATGCAACATCAGATAGAACAGGAACAAGAACAATCACATCTGCCACAGTCTGTACACAATCCAAGGTACATCTTCACAATACACACACTGTCGACAATCACCATAAGTACACAGACCTCAGTACTGTATACACAAACACGGAATTCCCAGGTTATTTCTTCCAATGTAACCCCTACTATACATAACACGTGTAACAATCTGATATCTCACTGGCTTGTTATCAGATATGATGTGAATAAATAATGGCGTACAGAACATATGCACCTCTTACTGTATGGCATATGTACAAAGGTTGACAGAGTTGTGGCTGGAGGCATAAACACAGGCCCAGTATTGACATTTTGCTGTGATAACCTCATACGTTTACTGTTGTAATAGGGTTTGTTGTGACATATGTCCTAGGAGGGATATGAAGTCAGTAACTCTCATGGCTGTCACCATGTATTGACTGCAATCCTCAGACTTAGCTTCTGCAGTTCTCAGATAGGTGCTGTGTGAGTAACACAAGAAACAAAAGGCACCACCCACTGCATATGACCCTACAGATGGGGGTTTCCTAAAAAACATAGCACTATCATGACATGTATTAAAACACATAGCCCAGCCATATCCACACACACCCTGTTAAACCATTACTCCAAATGCAGAATAGCAACACTTGCATTCTGTAGTCATGTCAGGCACATCCCCCTCCTGTGTGTTGGCCTGTTTCCACAGTGTATGTTGTTAGAGGTAGATCCCCAATCCATCTGTGATGCTGTTTCCAAACACCAGATCTAGGTCCTGCTCACAGTGAATGAAAAGGCCCAACACCAACATGATTTTCCTAGATATTGGAGTGTGTCTCCTTGTAAATGGCTATGGGAATGTTACCACAGCTGTTCCACATGCAATCAGCTTGAGGAGGGCTGCAATTTGTGCAGAGGCCATCAGCTGATCATGTGCATCACTTACAATACACATGCTCCTGCCTAAGCAAAGCAGGTGCAGTTTTTCACATCCATCAGAGAGGGAGTGTGAGAGGCACACAGAGACAAAGTAAGTCAGGGAGGGGGTGGGAGAGTAAAACATAAGCATGTTTGTGTCACACACCTATCAGTACAGGATATCAAACCTCTGACTGACTATGTATTGCTATCAGATGTCTATGCAGTTATTGCATGCACCACATAGCTTACATGTTGAGGAGCTGTCCAAACGTATATGTAATGGTGAGTGACATCTGAAATAGTGATATGGTAGGTGTAGTACATGTGCCTGTCCACATGAACAGGTGTCAGCGTCAACACAGCCACACTCTGTCAGGGTCTCACACACATTGACACACTTGGCAGGGTCAAGAATACAGTTCCCAACTTGTTAGTTTGCCACAATACAGTACTGTGCAGGTATCACATTCACCACAGGGGTTATCTGGAGGTTATATGTGCAAAGGGTATGTGAAGGTGTCTGACATCAGATAGCATGCTTCAGTATGCCAAGGGGGTTGTAGTGAGTGTGAATGTGGTCAATAGCATCATACACCACACACACAGCCACAGGGTCCCAGTACTGACATGCATGCATGCATTGCATCACGGGTGTGTAGCGGATGACTGTGCCAGAAGGCTTTGCAAGGCTAGGTGAAGGCTATAACTTGACATCAGGCCACATGACAATGGTCTGCAGTGTGGCTCAGGGGTGTAGTCTCTGGATTGGCCCACACAGGTGGGTATTGTATTTACCATCCAGTCACCTAGGTAACTATTGTGTGCGGCCATTGTTGTGCAATGCTTGCTATGTATGTGTTCTTTAGTCCATGACATGGACACTGTATGAATGTGCACACATCCCACATGCATGTACAGTAACATGTGGAACTGTACCTGGGGTGTCTAGCCCATGTTGTGTACACAGATTGTTATCATCAGATGTGCCTGTCCTGACCTCATGTGCAGGGAACAGGTAATGGACAGCAGGCTGACCCTGCACCCTCATTGATAGCATGATACAGGTATTCCCTGGTGTCAGTGGCATCTGTCCATACAGGGCATGTGTATAAGTCATGGTATGTCCTTTGTGGGTCACATTTGATAGTAGCATAGGTGTTGCAGGCATCCAGTGGGCAACATAGTGAAGGCGCACTGTCTACATGTATGTGGATATTGTACTGATGGACAGGGTACCATGCCCCCTGTAGTCCACTGCAATAACACCATGGTTACTATCTGTGGGCAATATGCAGGGTACTACCAACATAGGGGTTGATGCCTTGGCAAGTGTGTCTGTGTATGAGACATAGGTTGATAGTGTTCTCTGTGTAATACAGGAGTTGCTAACTTTGTTTGCCAGGCCTTGATGTCACATGTAGGGGTATGGCTTGCCAGCCCAGCCTCTCAGCTGTTTCACATCTGTTATCCTTGTAAGGTGGACATTGTGACATATAATAGGGCCACCATATAAAAAATTTGCAAAACCCACAACACAATGAGTTCAGTTGTTACACACTACCAGCCACCTCCACACAGGATATGAATGACATACCCAGACGCACAGAGAAACACACACACTTACCATGTCGGGGATTAGAACTCCTACCTAAGTAGTTTATTACACTACAGCATTACGCAGTTATAGGATGCACCACAGAGATTTCTGGTGTATTCTTTCTCAAAAGTGTATTTCACTGGGTATGACATCAGCAGACTTGCCAAAGAAAGTCATTGGAGGTTGTATTGACTGTGAATGGCCTCAAAAGCATTTCACCCTACACAGACAAGGACACACACACATAAACATCCACACTTGCCATGTGTGGGCATAGAACCTCTCCCAAAGTACTATATTACATTATAGCATTACGCTGTTATAGGACACAGTGATATACTCTTGGTTGGCTTCAATTGCCTTGGTGTATCTACCTCTTGTGCTTTGGATTTTAACAACATTTGTTATAGGACACACCACAAAGAATACTGGGCTGTATTTTCACAAAGGTGTATTTCACAGTGAATGACATCAGCAGCCCTGCCAAAGTAGGGCATTTGAATTGTAGTGAGTGTGACTAGCCTAAAAAAGGCATTGCTGCCTACACAGACACAGTTGCCCTGTCTGGGATTAGAACTCCTATCCAGCTAGTTTATCACATTACTGCATTATGCATTTTTAGGGCATGCCACAGAGATTACTGAGCTCCTCCATTCCCAAAGGTGTATTTCAGAGTGGATGACATCAGCAGGCTTGTCGTAGTAGGGCTATGGGGAGGGCAGTGTGTGTGCATGGGCCATAACCCATTCATCTAGAGTTTGACACTCTACATGCAGGCACACGCAGGTTTATATTCCACAGGTACGTGTATACAACTGCTAGATGACTACTACCTTGTACAGTCATGTTGCACAGCTAGCACTTGCACCACAGAGTCTGTACTGCTGACAGATACAAGTGGCTAACTTCTACAGTGAGTGACATTTACATATCATGTGGTTTTAGCCATTTGGCTGTGTGTTGGGTGGGACAGGCCTCATGATGGAAGCCTCTTTGTAACTGTCATTCTCTTCCACACATCTATGTATGTCTACTTTTGGCATATTATAGTGTGTTATCCTTGGATATATGTCTGTATTCCTGTACAATGTGTGTGCAAATCATGGCTAGTGCATACTGAGGAGTGTATGCACTAACATCTGCAACTGTCAAATATGTATGGTCCAGTGTTGTTTGCAGACATAAGTGTGTGAGCATGCCCAGTATGCCCTTTTGTATTGAATGTGTGGATCCATTCAAGGTAGTTTGTACTCCAGTGCAGACCTTTGTGTTCTACACCTACAGGTACCAAAATGTTTCTGCAGGATATCTGTAGATCAGTTGGCAATCCAAATTGTAGCTTGCTACAGACCCCCCACCATGCCCCAGGATTCCCACTCCTCATTTCTTGATACACTGGAAAGTATTAGGATACAATCCAACACCCTAATAATGGGCAATTTCAACTACCCCACTATTAACTGGGAAAACTACTCATGTACAAACTCTTTTGCTCAATGTTTTCAACGTTTTCTGGAATTCATAAATTCCGGTGCCTTGAATCACTTATTCACACCCTCACCAGGGGCAGCACTATCCTAGACCTGGTCATTACCAACATGGGCAACTGGCATTCCACACCAGAGGTCAATTCCTTGTTGGTCAGATCGAGGGTAATGCTACTCAATGCTAGAAGTCTAAACCTCAAAATGCATTCACTCGAGGCACTCATTAAAATGGAGAACATCGACATCTGTGCAGTGACAGAGACCTGGTTCAAGGCTCCAGAGAGCACCCGTGCATTACCGGGCTATAATTCATACCACACCTTTCAGCCACCTAACCTGGACTGAAACACTAAAGGTGGAGGCGTGTCCATATTCATTAAGGATATCCACACCTCCTGGCTAGTTGCTCAGCATAATGCATCCGGGATTATCCAAGTGCAACTAACTCTGGGCAAGACCACCATTCAAATTGTAACTTGCTACAGATCCCCCACCATGCCACAGGATTCCCACTCCTCATTTCTTGATACACTGAAAAATATTAGGGTACAACCCAACACCCTAATAATGGGTGATTTCAACTACCCCACCATTAACAGGTAAAACTCCTCCATGGATCAACTTATTCACACCCCCACAAGGGGCAGCAGTATCCTAGACTTGGTCATTACCAACATGGCCGACCTGTGTTCCACACCAGAGGTCAATTCCTCGTTGGTCAGATCCGACCACAAGCTAATCACCCTAGACACCCACATCCCGCTCCCACCCCCAATTAGGGAAACCACCGTAAAAAACTTTTCCAAAGCCAACTTCACACTTCTTAATACAGAAGTGGCAAATTTCATGACACTCATGCAGACGGACAGTAGAGGTATGACTGCTGAATCCTATACAAATGCACTTTATAAGCACTTACACGAGTGCATGGATCATGCTATCCCTAATAGAACCAAGATGCTATCCTCCAATAAAAGGAAGCCAATCTGGTGGTCCTCTGCCATAAACAAACTCTACAACAGAAGAAAGAAACTGTTGCAAAAAAGAGTAAAATCCCATGACTGGAGGAACTCCCTGGTCAACCTCAGTAAGAAGCTGAGATCCCTCATAAAATCCTCCAAAGCTAGTTATGAAAACAAAATTGCCACTGACTCTAAAGACAACCACAAAGCATTATATAGCTATGTCAAGAATCTCAATGGCAACACTCAGGTCTGCTCTGAGTTACAGCACAATGGCACTAAATATACAGAACCAACTGATATTGCCAACATCCTGGCAGATTGGTTCAGTGCTAACTTTACCCCCCTCTCACCCCCTAGAGGGCCCATCTCTATACCGGAAGAATGCAAAGTTCCTGTAATCACGGCTGCACAGGTAAAAACACACTCTCCAAAGCCAAGAACACAGCATCCATGTGACCTGACAATATCCAGGCTGCGTTCTACATGAACTACAGAATGAACTGGCACCCTACCTAAGTACCATGTTCAATCATAGCCTCACCTCAGGCTTTTTGCCCACTGAATGGTGCACTGTGATGGTTATCCCACTCCACAAACGGGGAGCCATGACGGACCCTGGGAACTACCGCCCCATTAGCCTGACAAGCCTGGTCTGCAAGGCCATGGAATGTATCATCATGGAACTCATAAACAAAGACATTGGTAATTTCCAAACTCTGGACCCTACCCAGTTCAGATTTTTAAAAGGCAGATCATGTCTCCTAAACCTGATTGACTTCTTTGAAGCAGTTACCAAAGCCATAGATTAGGGTAAGGTGGTTCACACAGCTTATCTAGATCTTGCCAAGCCTTTCAACAATATCCCCCACTCTGTAATTATAGATAAGCTCACTAAACTAGGTATAAATACCTATGTCACAAGATGGGTTGCTAGTTGTCTCATGGACAGAACCCACACTGTGAAAGTAGCAGACACCAAATCTGACTTCAGACCAGTGACAAGTGGAATACCACAGGGTTCAGTCCTGGGTCATCTCCTGTTTGGTATCTACTTCTCTGAAGTACAGGCTAACACAGAAGGTGTTTGGCTAGCAAAGTTTGCAGATGACTGCATACTAGGAGCCATAATCAAAACTCCTAATGATGTGGACATCCTACAAAAGGGCCTCACTGAGACAGATGCCTGGTGTCAAAGCTATGGACTCAAGCTCAATACCAAAAAGTGTATTGTCATCCCCTTTGGTAAAAACTCTGTACCAATGAACTGCCACATAGCTGGTAGTCTACTTAACACTGAAAATATGATAAGAGACCTTGGGACACGGGTGGACAGTAGTCTCTCCTTTGATAATCACATCACCACAGTGGTCAGGAAGTCCTTTTATGTGGCTCACCTCATCACAAAAGGTTTCTCATCCAGAAAAAAAGAGGTCATTGTTCCCCTCTACTCATCACTCATTCGACCCATTATGGAGTACAGTGCCCCTTTTGGTATGTACCTCACAAGACATCTACAACAACTGGAAAGGCCACAGAAATACCTCACAAAGAGGATTACTGGCCTGAAACAGATGCCCTCATCGGACCATCTCAAAAAACTCCAGCTTTACTGCGTCACATATCGCCTACTCAGAGGCAATCTCTGCCTAACATACAACGCTATGTCAAACCCAGAGCTGTTGGACATGCTCCACTTAAAGAAATCCCAATCCCTCTGAGCTACATGCTCTAGGGACCTAAACCTTGTCACCACAATAAAGAGAACATGCTGGTGGGATAGATTCCTGTTCCAGAGACTTCCCATACTCTGGAACAGACTACCTATCTATGTCAAACAGAGCTCCTCATTAGAACTCTTCAAGAAAAATCTTGATGATTGGATGGGAAATAGGAAATTCACCCCAGGGGTCACTTCTGTGGCTCTGCTGGACAGGGGCACAGGAAAATAATTTTCTTGGGTGGCAAAAGCCAGGGTACATTTTTGGCTAGGCTTTTAAAGGCCCTAGGGCCAATAGCCTAGTACCTACCTATGAACCTATGAAACTATAGGTCAAACTGTACAAGAGATAGTGTGTACTGTAGGTGATTGTGTCTGTGCTGCTTCAGCTACATGTTTCAGGTGTTAGCAGAGATATTCAGACATGTGTACTGTTATACACTGTGATATTTCATGTCCTCAAGTACTGTCAGGTGGACATTCTTGCTCACAGTGATGTCCTGGGGAACAAGGGTGAATGCAGCTGTGTCCAGTATTGTGGGAAAATGCCTACATATTCATGGAGAGTTATGCCATTCTGGAGGGGGAGCTGCAGACACTTGATGCTAGGTCTGTGTATCCTGTTCAGCACCTTGGTACAGTGCTGACAGAGGATCCCATACTTGTAAATCCATCAACCTGACAGTATGGCTTTATCTTGCTCTGGCAATATCTCACAGCTGTACAGATTCACACAGGTTACCCAGAGGCAGGGGTTATATGTCAGGACATTACCCCTATTGTGGTATATGGGTAGGTTTGTAGCTACTCATGTATGTGTTTGCAGCCAGGGATAGTATGTGCACACAGCTGTGTGTTGGACCTTGCACATTCCATGCTGCACATGCTCCCACCCCCCCTATTATTCTGTCTTCTTCCATACATTTTGCATACATTCTTTGATATTTTCCCTAAGGTTATCACCTCATCACAGCTGTGTTTTGGTGTTGGTCCAAAGTTCATGCTGTCGGACATGGTGGACATGTTACTGTGGTTTGTCCACATGACCTTGCATATGGCTTATGTGGAGTGTGTTATGTTGTTATTTGGGTGTCCATGACATAACATGCATTGGCAATATGTGCGAGACACAGGCCTTTGACAGAGGCATGTAGACAATTTGGTGGAGATGCAGCACAGCTGTGGAAGGCCATTGCATTCTGTCGGTCCTACAGTCCCAGATCGCCATACAGTATATTCCCCTGAGGTGACAGGGTAGGTGTGCTAGATGTTCATGCCAATACTTTCTATCAGTATTGATCAGGTGGTGTGGATGCTGGCAGGGTGCTACTTACAGCTAGGGACACTCCTGCATGGGACACCTGCACTGCATGCTGCATTCTTTCACTATTGCCATACACAGGTGGGGGTCATATTGTACCCATTCCCAATAGAAGTACCTGTGGGTGGTGTTTGGGTGAGCTGGGTGCATGTATGCTATGGACATTACTTGCATCTGACTCACAGATATGCATGGGCCATTCCAGTTTTGCTGGCTTGTGTAGGTACATCCAGTGTTTCCCAATACATCAGTCCTATCACCTTTGTGATCTGCAAGTGTTCGGTCATACGGCACTGGTATTCCCTACTACAGGCCCAGATAATGTGATGCATACCTGTATGTACAATTCCAAGGGTGTATTAAATTTCATGCTTACACATTATATACTATATGTCTGGGGTACTTTACCCTGTGTACTGCTTGCATATCTAGCCCAACAGCCGTGCCATGTCCATCTTTCAGATGGTGACACATATTACCACCATACATTTACAATGGCTTACTGCTAGCATGTGTTATACTGGGGGGAATTGTTTTTGGCACTGCAGTTGTGAGAACTTGGCCCTGTCATTGTCAGTAGTGGGCAATGGCCACCATGTCAAACCTCAACATGCATACATACTGACCACTCTCACACAATATAAAACATACACCAACCTAACACGCACATACCTGCATATTGTACAGATGCTACAATCTATCCTGCTACCTTGTCCACCTCTGGGCATCTGTGCTCCACTGGTATTATATCTACACATACATGTTACTACATGTCTACATCAGATTGGGGGCACACCTGACTGTTACTACATGTCTACATAGGATTTAGGGGTGGCACACCTGACTGTTTCTACATTGCTACACAGGATTGGGGGGGGCACACCTGACTGTTACTACATTTCTACATAGGATTGGGGGGCACACCAGACTGTTACTACATAGGATTGGAGGGGGCACACCTGACTGTTACTACATGTCTACATAGGATTTGGGGGGGGCACACCTGACTGTTGCTACACTGCTACACAGGATTGGGGGGGCACACCTGACACTTGTACACATTTGCTGTGACTGTACTGGTATGTCAGGTACACTATTTAATTCTGTTTTCTAACATATCATGCTGACTAGATGCATATCAGTGTACTAGAGGTCTTAGGTTTGATTAACCTACATATTACTTTCTGACTTCCTACCCATCAGAACTAATATCCCACTGCCTGACATGATGTAGTCTGTCTGTGTAGGTCTGAGGGGGGTGGGTTACCCATAGGCATCATTTAGAGGCCTTAGCACAGCCTTTGTTTTTGTTTGTCCATACCTGTCCTGCTGGCTGAGACTTTTGTTGGGTATGTAAACCTCCCTGACTGGCATGTGTGTGTCATATGAACACACATGTGGCCCAGCACATTTCTTGCAGTGGGTTTTGTCACCATAGGTTAATAGGTTGATACTAGGCTATCGGCCCTAGGGCCTATACAAGCCTAGCCATAACAATTCCTTGGTTGTTTATGCCCACTATGTTTACTTCCCTGGACCCCCGTCTTTTAGGGTGACTGATGTGATTCCCAGTGGGATTTTTCTATCTCCCATCCAGTTGTCAAGGTTCCTTTTGAAGAGGGCCAAAGAGGGACTCTGCTTGACATGTACTGGCAGTCTATTCCAAAGTATGGGGAGTCTCTGGGTCAGGAACATATCCCTCCAGCATGTCTTGTTCATTGTGACAATGAGGTTTAGATCTCTGGAATGTGTGGCTCTGAGGGATTGGGATTTCTTTAGGTCAAGCATGTCCAACAGATCAGGGTTAGACATGGCCTTGTAAGTTAAACAGAGGTCGGCTCTGAGTAGGCGATATGCGACAGAGTAAAGCTGGAGTTTTTTTAGATGGTCGGCATAGGGCATCTGCTTTAGGTCTGTGATTCTTTTAGGGAGATATTTCTGAGGCCTTTGCAACTGTTGCAGATGTTTTGTGAGGTACATACCGAATAGGGGCTGTACTCTATTATGGGTCTAATGAGGGGCGAGTACAGTAGGACAATGACCTCCTTTCTGGATGAAAAGCCCTTTGTGATGAGGTGTGCCACATAGAAGGATTTTCTCACTGTTGCGGCGATGTGGTTATCGAAGGTGAGACCACTGTCCACCTGTGTTCCTAAGTCTCTCATCACACTTTCAGTGTTTAGGGTATTGCCACCTATGTGATAGTTACAGATCTCATGCAGCCACTCTAGGTGTCTACTATCTGCTGGCATCCCATTCAGCCATCCATTTCCCTTGCATACTCACACACATACCATAGATACAGGTAACAACGCATACTACTCCATTCGGCAATTGGTAAGGAGAGTGACTTACCATGTGGGTGTGCCAGTGTTGAGAATGGTGCTGGAGGGCTGCTTATGTCAGATGCACATAGTACACTCCTTACACATGGTTGAGCACAGGTAGTGTCATGTTTGGCATCCCCTTTACTGTATGTGCGAGTCAGACAGAGGTGGCATTTCCTTGGTCCCTCCTGCATCAGTGTATGTGCTATGCGTTGCCTCTTTGCCAAGGCCAGGGCATACTGGGCACTCCTCCTTCTGGCTACTGAGGCAGGTTCAAGTTGTTCCTCTTCCGAGTCACTCTGTGCCTATATTGGCATTGGCAATGATGGTGGGGCTGTGTGGCCCTGCCCCATGCTGTTCTTGCTGCAGCTGTTTCCACAGGATCATGTTGTTTAGCATGGCACATACGATGACAATTTGAGTACATGTAGCTGGTGAGTACTGCAAGGCTCCACCGAATGTGTCCAGTCACTGGAACCGTGACTTGAGCATCCCAAACACAAGCTCTGTTATAATTCTGGTCTGTGCGTGTGCCTCATTATGGAGTTCTTGTTCGGGTGTGTGTGCATTTCTGATGGGTGTCATCAGCCACAGCTCCAGTGTGTAACCAGCATCCCCCAGTAGGTGACCATAAGGGATGTCCCCATTGGCAAATCTCTTGTACAGCTGCATCAGATGCCAGATGTGGGAATCATGATAGCTTCCAGAGCAGCCAGCACACTCATTCATTATAATGCCCTGAGCATCGCACATGACCTGGCAGTTGATGGAGGAGAAGCCCTTGTGGTTGATGTAGACCCTACCCGCTCACCAGTTGGTGCTTTGATGCGTATGTGCATCAGTCTATAGCACCCACTACCTCCAGGTATTCTGCTATTTGGTGGAAAAGATGCATATTTCTGGCCAACATCTCACGGGTGTTGGTGAAATATACATGCCGACCAGCATGTGCTGACATGGCATCCAGGAATTGGTGGAGTACCCTGGATGCTGATGCCTGTGAGATCCCCATGATATCCCCAGTTGGACTTTGGAAGGTACCTGTAGCTACTATTCTTAGGCCTACACATACCTTGGTATCCACTGGGATGGGATCCCCTCTGTTAGTTCTGTGTGTGAGGCATGGCCGTCACAGCTCAACAATTTGCTGTAGGAGATCCCTGTCCACCCTATAGCGCTCCACTAACTCCAGCTCATGTAACTCCTGGTAGGTTACCCTGGGTCTGTACACTCTTTCCATCTTCCCTCTGTGGGTTGATCAACAGCATTCTCATTCTCACCACCCTCAGCCCCTTCCACATGTTGATGTATGATAGCTACTGCAGCCCCTATCATTTTGTTGGTTTTGTTTGTTAAAATCCCCCCACTTGTATACACCAGTGGTGTAGAATATGTGGGAAACCAGAGGGAAAGGTGTTTGCATAGATTTTAGTAGTATTCTGGGCTGGGCTGCTCCCTGTGTAATTGGCTGATTCTGAAACATTTCACCTGCCAGCTATGCTTGTTCTCCTTGATTACCTTCCTACTAATGTTTTCCCTTCCCATTGGCTTCCTGTTTGATCCCAGGGGCATGCCATGCAAACACAGTGCTCAAATGTGCACAGAGCTGCTATTTCCGGGTTTATTTTTTTTTTCTTTAAAACCCAGTTGCATGGCACACACACATGCTTAGGCAATGTAAAGAGTGCTAGGCAGCATCAGACACACCCCCTTGCTTAGCTCTGCTAAGCTAAGTGCAAACCCGAGCCACAGAGCTCCAGTCAGCTTACGGTATGCCTGACACACCTTCCTATGATGTCAGCTAACTCCTAGGCTTGCACCAAACTATTCCTGCTCTTACACTGTTGGGTGCTGACTAGCATGCAGGAGAGATCTGGGATTCAGTATCATTCCCCTCATTTGCATAGGATTGCCTGCTGATGGATAGTTACAGGTCCCACACTGAGCTTCCCCTTTAGCAACCACTATTCACTGGCCATGTTGTCTTCTGCCTGCCATTGAGTATAATGGCAAAATAGTGATTTTGGTTAGAATGCTTATTTTAGGCTTCTTTTTTTATTTTTCACCCGATCCTGTTTGCGTTCCTCTGCCCTATGCTTAAACAGCCGAGATCGGCTAAAAAAAAATAAAAGTTGATTTTTTTTATTTTTGCAACTTTTTTCCATGCCATTGCCCTTATATTTGGCCATTGGCATGCTTTCTACATAATATCCACCCTTTATTTGGAGCTGTCATGGCTCCGTTTTGTAGTTTGCAGAAATATACTAGGTTACTGGCCGAGCACATTTCTGCAGATTACACTAGTCCTGCATGGCCGGCTTCCTGCTTCCTGGATCGCAAATTCACCTCATTTGCATGGATTTCACCTGCAAATGGGGTAATTTGCATACAGGGGCTGAGTCGGTGCAGGACTAGTGCAGGAGCGCTCCTGCACATCCCTAGAGCTTATCTCTGGGTCGCACGGCAGACATATTGCCTGCCGGAGCTCCTGCACTAGTCCTGCACACCGTGCAGGGCTTGCTGAATCTGGGGGAATGTCCTGTACTGTGTTTGGACAATATACTTCACGTTCATACCTTTCAGCTGTCCAGATATTCCCAGGATGTCCAGATGTTTTCCTTAACAAATATGCGGCTTTCTTCCATATGGGATTATCTCTAGACTAATATGACTCAATATTGAATACATTGAGTGTATACCTCTCAACTGTCCTAATCTGTGCAAGTTTTTGACTCATATTTGTGATCTTTTCCTCATAACATTTTTTTTCCTGGCAAACCATTGGAATGTCATTGTAGAGTACAGTCAGAAACTGATGACTGACATTTGAGTTTCAAACTTCATGTTCTTCAGAAAGTTCATGCGAATGTGCAACCTATATATTTTGTCAAACTTCTAAGTTTGTCAGTGCAATATTAAATTCTGTCCCTATTTCTGGCCCTTTATCCCCCCATTATTATGGACTTGTCTACATTTCTCAATATAAGAGGTTGCAAGTGTTACATACTAACACATTCTTATGTGACATATATGCAAAATATGTCCCTATTACTGCTTATTTGTCCTCTCATTAAGTTGGCCTTTGTGCAGATGTGTTGCACTAACAGAATGACAGCTACTTATTTAACCCCTGGTGATCATTGTGGCATTGTGTGCAAATCCATGCACTGTAGGTGCTCTTCCTTACACAGAATTGTTATCTGCATTCACTGACAAGGTTCCACTATGTGTAAAGTCTTGGTGATCACTGTGGCCTTCTATACAAATATGTGCACTGTATATGCTCTCCTTTACATGGAATTGCTATCCATGTTCGCATATAAGGTTTGCCAGCCAGCAACACTGTTGTGAACTGCAAAATGTAGCTCAGGCATGCCTCATTAATAAGCATTGCATGCTGCTGAGCGCCGTATACCATCAAGCTAACATGTAATGTCCGTGTAAGTTCTGCATGAAGCCTGCATGGAGATTATTGAATCCCAGGGAGGATCTTTGAACATTTGAATAATATAAAAAAGGGGAAAGATACAAATGCACTGCAGGAACACACAAAAATGTGAGAAAATGTAAGGAGTTTAAGATAATTTTCATTTTTTTGTTATTGATAAGATAGTAGTAGTAGATGAAGGGGGGACTGTAATAATGCATTGAAAATAAAAGAGGTTATGTGGCAACTGCATTTAAATGCTTATATAGAACCTGGATTAAATAAAAAAATATTTCTATCAATAGCATTTTAAAAGATAGGACTAACAAAATTTGATTATTATTATTAACCAAGTTTTTAAAGTAAATTATTATGCAATTTATAAAGTATGTACTATATGTTGGATTCAAGGTGTTCTTTGTTTCTAGAACTTTATAAATTGATGTCATGAATTGATTAAATATTGAGTAGGTGGCTGATCTGATTGGTATGATGCTTTTTTTTTTTTAAGTGAGATGTAATTTCCTGTAAACAAACTGATTAATTCCTTTGCGAAAACAGGATGAAAGCGTTTTCTGTGTTCAATAAAAATGCAGGATTTAAGTCGGTGTTGAATTTAGGGCTGTCTCTGACATTGTAACTCTCTCTATCTCTGTTTTATCTCTTAATGTACATCTGTTATTTTCTCATGCATTTCATATGGAACTTGCCATCTAGAGAGGGATCTATTCTTCACCCTAGGAACTAAGAAAAGTACTTTCTCCCTTGGTTGGAAATTTCCCAGTGTAGCAGTTTGATTATAATTATACTGCTTAATGAGATAATTTTTAAGTAATCTCTAACAATAGGTTAAGAGGGTGAACCTTCTTCCTTTTAAATGTGATTCATGGGCAGTGACACACACAATGTGAGGTAGGCTCTTCTTCCTAGAATTCTTCTGGGCTGCCTTCTACATAACAGTTTCAACTAATGAAAGCTAAAAGATCCCTGGAAGCCTTCTCTAACAGCAAACACAAGGTAAAAGGGTGCCCCTTTTAAATTCTTATCGTAAACATTTCTTAATATTGAGTTCTAAGTCTTATTTAATTGTTTGATAAGCCTATCTCTATGAGGATTGTGCACAGAAACACAAAGCAGTGTAAGTTGTAAAAAAAATGGGACAGTTCTATCAAAATGTATTCCTTTGTCAGTTAGAATTTCTTTTGGTACTCATACTGTAGAAAACATCTGTAGTAGGTTAATTATATCAGTAACACAGAAGTAGCTTCATAAACATCTGTGGTATATTCCACGACTACCACAATATATATAGTGCATATCTCTCTCTCTCTCTATATATATATGTGTGTATATATATATATATATATATATATATATATATATATATATATATATATATATATATATCGGGTGTATATCAAAAGATCTCAGAGTTGGTATATTTAAGTAGGGGGTGTGTGTGGGGGCACAACCCCCCCATGTTTGGGGGGGGGGCAAAGCCCCCCACATTAGAAATAGTTTGTAGTGTTTGTGTGTTTCGCGTTTTGTATTGGAACAGATATTTTTTTTCCTGGGGAAAAAAAATCACTGTTCTCAGTCTTCGAGGTTTTCAGCTTTTGTGGTTTTGGGTTCGATGTTACATCATTCGAAGTTTTGACACTTCAATGTTGTGATATAGACCCTATATAGTTATATATATGTGTGTGTATGTGTGTGTGTGTGTGTGTGTGTGTGTGTGTGTGTGTGTGTGTGTGTGTGTGTGTGCGTGTGTGTGTGTGTGTGTGTGTGTGTGTGTGTATAGTGATTTTAAATAGAAGTTCATCTATGTCCATGGCTATCTCTTCAAAAATGATACCTTAAAAATGGGCAGTGGGATTAAGGGGCTCCTAAAGCATGGGTTCGATGCTACACATTTGACAGTCACTACAGGCAGAACAGTATTTTGAACTGATGAGAAAACACCTGATCCATAAAATCTGTCTGGCACTCTCTCTCCCAAGTGTTTTTTTCTACACTCAAATAACCCTCCTGCTTGGACTATGAAGTAGATTTACTACAAAAACAGCTAGGGTAATACAATGAAAAGTGCAATGAATATGGAAAGGTAAATGTCCACCCAGTCTTTAATAATTAGGCAATTTTGCCTGCAAAGTTATACAGACCTCCATACTGGACAGCTGGGGTACCAAGAACAATCTTACTAAGTTGCCCCCCCCTTTTTATTTTTTTTTTATTTACCCTTTGCTGACTAGTTTAGCCCCACTAGACTAGTGGCTTTTTTCAAAGGAGAGCCAAGGTGGCATTTATGTTACTAGAATTAATTTGGCCAGGGCATTGGGGAACTTTCCTTACACTTTTCAGCAGGTACCATGGAGTCTTTTACATCCATCTGAGCTACCAACAACTCAAGCAGATAGGATCTTAGTTTAATGTTTCATCCAAAATTGTCTACCAGATACAAAAATACCATAGGAAAGTTTCAAAATATTGATAAAGAATATTATGGTTTCGATAATTAATCTTCTGTCAACCGCCTGAATAGTTTTCCTGCTATAGTCTCCAAGTGTAAGGTCTACCACTGTTTTTTTATTATAATTACAATGAGTAATGATTAATGTTTATATTTATTAGTCAGTATTCAAACCTGTCTACATTAGAAGTAGATGCAACAGTTCTTTCATGCCCTGATAAATGTCTTACTTTATAGGGGGAAAACTGAATCCTTTTACAACTATGGTGGCTATAGTTCCACCCTCTTTTTACTGAGGAGAGTCATCTTACAACTTTTAAACACTGCCCACTTATGACTTCATGACTTCACATTTCCTTTGTGCCACTCAATTCAGGATGAATTTCTTCATAATACTTTTTCTTCAATTCTTAGTCATTCTTGAAGTTGTAACCTAATATCACATAATAGGCTACTTCAGGTGAACACCTACAAAACACATATTTACTCCAAAGGTAGTATATGATTATATTTTTCTAAATAGTACTTCTTCTATCCTCATGCACACAAACTACTTTTTCTTTGGGAAATTTATTTTTGTGCTCTGGTAATATTTTTTCACATGCCAATTTTAACAGAATGCCTGAATCTAACAATGGAAGCACACGTATTCCCTTTACCCTTATGTCACACTTTATCAATAAGTTAGTTATATAGTTCCAAACACACAGCTTGCTCTTCCTGAGAATACTATGATTCTTTTAAAGGAGAGATGTCAGTTCATATATCACAGTGCTTAGACTCACTAGTGATGTGATAAGATGTCGAAGCTACTTCCACCTGAACCATTTCATTTGGTCCATTTATGTTCTGATCCAACCTTTCAATGATCTTTCTTTTTAAAGTTTGTTGGAGATTTTGCATCCCCATCTTTTACCCAAATTTAACCTTACCCCATTTCTTAGGAGAATGAGGATCAACCAATCTCTGTCCAGGACTAATGGCAAGCCAATGGCTACCATGAACCCTTGCATGAGTTCAACAAGTTGTTCCACAATAGAATAGTTTCAGTTTTACACCGACCATCTTGTAGCACTTGGCAAGGATCTCAAGAATAGTTTGAGGATGGTCATCTCCACTACCTTCGACAAGCTGATGACCTCACTTTACAAACACTTATTTCCTAGATGAATAATGTCAAACACCTGAGAAGGGTGCGACTTTTCTGAAGGGTAGCTCAGTGATTCAAACCTTTAAACACTTATGACAGATCTCACCCTTTTGCAAGCCATTCTTTCCAGTTTTTTTGCCATAACAATTAATGATGCATACTCTAGATCATAGTAAGCATTCTCTAGTTCCCCCAAAAGAAATGGAATGGCAATCCAGATGCATTCAGTTTTAGACCAGCCCTCATGCTCAGTGACCCTTTCAAACACTTTCAAATGTTATAAGAAAAGCTTCCACATCATCCTTTGCAGTTATCTTTTGTAGGAAAGAATTACCCTTAGTATGATATACCCCTGTTGGTGCAAGCACCCTTGGCAGATTAGAGATTTCTTCAGGTTAACCAAAGATTCATACTTTCCTTTCAAGGCTAACTGCACTGTGCTAAAATGCTGATTTATTCTAGTGAAGCATTTCCACACTAACAGCTGTTCTTAAAAACAAAGTTTAATTTATTTCCTGTATACAATGCAGTGTTTCATGAGAACCCTTCCCATCTTTCAGTATGATGCAGCTCTTGATTTAAACGTAGTATTTCAGAGCTACACAGTTAAGACTCCTATACATAGCACAAGCAGAAAACTTTAATTCAAAGTGGAAAGGGATGATGATGATGAAACATGGGGGAAGCTTACGAAACAAGGAGAGACTTGAATTTTGGATGAAGGCCTTTACGGAGAATAACAATAATCATGCAGAATATTATATACATAAAGTAGCAGAAAGTTTTCTAAAAACTAAACCAACACTGGAATGGAGAAACGAGATTCTACTGACAGGGATGATTGCAATTAAGGATACAGACAATAGACAACAGGGGACCGGAATTTATTGGAAAAAAATGGCAAAGGAACCAAGGTAATGGGAGCAAATAACTAGAGAGAGAAAGATGATAAAATGGGAAGATGACAATAATTTATTTGGAATGCAGGTTAGAGATTGCCTTCCTTATCAGGTATTGATATCAGAGTATAAGCAAAGAGAAAAAAAAAATAAGGGGGGTTCCTAAATGAAAAAAACAGCACTGGTAGGTTTTAACAGAATCTAGAACAGAAGCTGCCATTAAAAAATAAATAATTAGTAGAGCATATCAAATATTGCACAATAACTATAAGAATCAATCAGAGGAGGTTAGAAAGGATTGTAAAGAGTGATTGGATAATCAATTCACAAAGAAACAATGGGAGGATGCATGTATGTCTCCCAAATATGCAAAAAATCTAGAATATTTAGGATTTATGCCTGGAAATCTTTGCATAGATATTGTTATACCCCAAGTAGACTCCAGAGAATTTTTCTTCATGTAGACAGTAAATGTTGGAGGTGTAAATGGGAAGAAAGAGGTAACTGGGGACATATTTTCTGGGAGTGCGGGGAGTTGGAAGACTTTAAGGGTTCCCTGTGGAATGCACTGTCGGAGATGCTGGGTTGACAGATTCATCTGATGAGGGAGATGATTTTTCTGAGCTTTGATACAGAATTGGAATTGTCTAGACATAGTAAGGTCTTACTGTGTCTAATAATGGTGGCTGCTAAAAAGCAATTACTAATAAATTTAAATCAAAATCTAAACCAACTATACTGGAAGTAGTGAATAAAGTAACAGAGATAAAACAAAAGGAATTGAAATCTTTAGAAAAGGGTTGGAGCAAACTACAAAAGGAAAAAATGGGAAATGTGGGAACAATACATACAAGAGAGGAATGAGTCCTAAAAGGCAGCAGGACTTAAATGAGAGATGTAATGTTTGAGAGAGAAAGATTGGGTAGATTATAAGTGATGTATAATGTTTGCAATTGAGAATGTGTCAGTATGGTTTGTGATGTAAAATGCTTGTGACTAGGATTGTATCAGTGTGGTTTGTTTTCATTTATATAAACGTGTGATTGCCTATGTAGTAAGTGATGATTTAATGAAGATGTTTCTTGTTTAAAAAAGCAGGTATTGCATAATTTATGTAATATTGCTTAGGTGATATTATATATAGCAATATATGTGAAGTATAGTGTTTGTTGTGCTAATATAGTTTGATTGCTTTTATATGAATGTGGATTTGCCTGTGTCACAAGTGATAATTCAATAAAGGTGATTGGGAAAAAAAAACACAAATGAACAACACACCTTTTTCTTTCACAAACTTAACATTCTGTGGCCACAGAGTATACAGATTCACTAGCTGTATCCAGCCACGGTTTACTATCAAATTTTCGAATGTAACTCTGTCGACTGCACTTTTGTCGAACACGGAAAATTGAAAAAGGTAATGTCGAACTCCAAAAGCCAACCTAGGAATGGGTTTTAACGTGGGTCAAGATAGGGGAGAGGTTTGTAGTTCTGCAATAGTAGTGAACAGCTATCTCGACCCATGTTAAAACCCGTTCCTAGGTTGGCTTTTGGAGTTCGACATTACTGTTTTTGATTTTCCATGTTTGACAAAAGTGCAGTCGATGGAGTTACATTCAAAAATTTGATAGTAAACCCCGGCCTCTCATTGCAGCAAGGTTTTCCATTGTATGCACATAAGGTAGCAACTAGAAATACACATACTAGTAAGGTATCTGGAGTTATAACTTCAAGAAATGCTGTTACATTTCTAAACTACTCTTATAAAGGGGTCTGTGATAACAAGGTTCATGAAAATTTTATAAAAACAGGGTATCGTTTATTACTGTTTGCGATTACTCCCAGTCTGTATCCAGTCACCAACAGAAAGGAAATACTCAGCTGGTATATTAACTGAGCAGGTTTGGTCCACATTCTCAGTAACTTGTCATCAAATTTTGCCCACTGCACTTCCCCACAATATCTATCTATCTATCTATCTATCTATCTATCTATCTATCTATCTAGCTAGCTATCTATCTATCTATCTATACAGGTGTGTGTTTAGAGTAGAGATTTTCACTCCAACTTCAAGTGAATATAAAAAGAGTGAGTTGTGTACACCAAACAACTGCAGGAATACAATTTGTATCAATGCATATCTAGCTCCTTTACATGTTATGGACTCATATTAATTGTTTACAGCACAGTTTATTCAGAACTGGAAATAGTTCAGTTCATGATACAGTGTCATATAGAAAATGTCAGTCTTAAAACAGTTCACTCTTTTAACAGAAAGTGGAAGTGACTAGACTTAATACTCAGTAAACAATACTCAGTACAGAGCATGACTATGTGTAATTAATAGAAAGAATATGCAAGTTTTTGGACACCAGTAAAGAGAGGTTTTACCCAGAGTGAGGATCAGAATGTTGATAACCTGTATAAACTCTGTAGATCAATATGTGTGTATGCACCTTTAAGAAGCTATCCAAGGGCTTGCACAAATGTATAAATACTGAGAATGTGCACATTTTACTGCTATTTTCTAGTAAGAGATGAGATGTAAGCATGTATGTATGTGAGGGCTGTCTGTTAACCAGTTTGTTTGCATTTTATGATGCTGCTATCCATCCTGATGTTTCTCTATGTGTTAAAGCATCTAAATGAAATACCCCACCTGCTTGCCATCTATGTTAGAGATGGACGAGCAACATGGTGTCAGAAGTGGCATGTCTAAAGGACTTGAAGCCAGAATGGAATCCAAATTCTTCAGTTCAAGATCGAGAGGCACTCAGTTGAAGCTGGAGGAATATAAAGTAGTGAATCACCCCTACAATAAGCATACTTTAGAAAAAACAGGTCAACAATGAATTTCAGATGTTAAAACTTGCTCAGCACTATTTTTATTTGCAAAACATGAAACGAGACATACAGAATGCTCTAAATGACTTTTACATAAACCAGTATGTCTAATATTAATAAAAATATTCAAAATTACTATGGAAAATTTTTGAAATAAAGTCCAAATTGTATAAAGCAAATAAAATTAAGGGAAACGACCGAATTTTTGCTAAGTACATATTTTTCATATTAATCAGAGATATCTGAGTTATCATAAGTCTATAAAGTGTTGCATGTTTGTGCAGTGTTACAGTAAAGTTATTTCACAGAACACAGCTATTACAGTGCATATTTCATAAAGTACATTATTTTGAAGAGTTCATTGTGCATTTGACTGTTATTACAAACTCACAGAACAGTTTGTTCGCACATAAATACAAGGGCCATATTTTTCAGTGTGTTTGTACATACTTTGTAGGCATGGCAGATGGTTTTCGAAAACCCAATACACTTGTGTTTGACTAATATTGCTGAGAATTGGACAGTGTATGAGGAAGAGTATGACATTTTCATATAGGCTGCATTTTCTGATAAAGATGACCATACAAAGGCATTTATTCTGCTTAATTTACCTGGGTAAGAAGTCATAGAAATTGAGCATTCATTTGCATATGCACCTGATATCTATACAGGAGAGGGGGAAAGCATCATATTGTTGCACCGGCTGAGTCAAGGGAGGATCCTGAGTGCTTAAAATGTAAATTTAGAGAAATCTTACCAATGTGTGTATATGTATGCACACAGGTGAGTGTGTGTTTGTGTTTTTTATATATATATATATATATATATATATATATATATATATATATATACACACATGTGTGTGTGTGTGGGTCTGTGCATGTGTGTGTGTGTGTGTGTGTGTGTGTGCACGCACGCGCGCGCTTGCATATTAAATGAATTTAAATATACACCTTACTGAAGCAGATCCTGCAGGACTAATCACCAGTGGAAAAGTGAAATATCTGGTAAAAGAAAATGTTACACCTGAACATTCTTTCAAATGGTGAAAAAGCTGGCAGGCTAATCCTTTTGCTAAGTGCCTTCTTCATGTAGCTTAATCAGTACAGAATGCTTTTTTTCTTAGAAACATTCAGTATCTTATGTTAAGAATAATTGATAATCATACAAGCCAGCCGTTATGAACAGAATTAAGTCCAAATTACTAAGGCTTCTGATCCACCTACCAGATCAGATGTATTGTGAGAAGCCTGTCCTATTATATGACATCAAGTGTGGCACAAAGGAATGGGAACATGACTATGAGTAGACAGCCCAAGTTCGATTAGCAGCTCAGACACTGGAGGAACCAGGTAATGTGTGGTGGCAATTAGTAGCAATTGTTGTTTTGGCCATTCCAGGATGGATAGTGGGGATTCTGACTGTGATCAGACATACCACAAATACTGGCAGTAGTGCTGTAATTGCATTGCAGATTACCACTCACAGAGGGGAGCTGGGAATTTGTTGCTAATATTTTGAGTGATTGACATGATGTCAGAAGATCTGTTCATTTAGGACATTAAAAATGTTGTAGCAGACAGCATGTGCCATTCTGCTGACTACACTCTTCCATGTTTCCACTGCCTATTCTAAACATGCCAACCACAATGGTGGCTAAGTTAGCATCAGGGTCATTAGGGATGAACTGCAGCAACACCAATCAGCTGAAGGCCAGGTGAAAGGTACACAAAGGAGAAAAACAAAGATTCAAAATATGACTGTGCTAAAAATACTTTCTCCGTAAATTGAATGACTACCCTGGGTACCACTGGACAGGAATGAAAAAACTTTGCCTATAGTTGCAGAAATTATGACTAGCTACAAATGTCAAGGCAATGCAAAGATACTGAAAAAGCTTAAAAAGATAACTTAGAATGATCCTTGTCATAAAATGTGCTTAAAATAATTAATCTCACCAGATAAGTATTTAACAAAGATGATCTTGATACAACCCACATTAAAGACTGCTACAAAATATATTGCCTGGAAAAGTAGAGACTGAAAAACATATCTATACAGATATGATTTACCCATAAATGGGCTAATAACCCTATATAATGTTAAGATTCCTGTCATCTGTACAGCTGACGTACCGTACCATAACAGAGGAACATTTATCAGTAAGACTTCTGCATATTAATCCTAGTACTAAAATGAAAAGAGTTAAGTAGCTCCACTCATTCATTTTGAGTTCAGAAGGTATATCCTTTAGACTTTCTATTTAGATACACCACAAGTATGTGGTAAAACAGATACTACGGTCATCATTATGAGAATGAGGGCATAACTATCCTAAATGGTATTAGTATGATTAAAGCTATGTTGTCAAAAAAGAGAGGTTTAGGGAGAGGGAAGGGCATTCTAGTGTTAGGGAGCAAGAAGGGTATTTTAGGGCTTGCATTAGGGTTATATAGGGCTATATGATTTTGTAGGATAGGGTGTTGGGAGGCCTAAGTTGTTATTTGAGTTCAAGTTCGTGGGAGCCAAAGCACTTGATGTTTTGAGAAAGTGTGTCAGGTGCAAATAACACTCAAGCACTTGTAGTAGACCCAGTCCACCACAAATATACGACATGGTTTCTTTGCCACTTGCTGCCTTTCTGCCACTCCTCCTGACTTACTGCACATGTCTTTGTGTCATATAAATAATGATGCTGTCCTGGACTAAGCAAACAGTATGTTTTTTAAAAACAGAAATTAGTTCTGATGTTTTTTTAATAAAAGACCTTTGCTTAAACTATGAATTCTCAAAGTGTAGAAAAAAACATATGCAGGAGCTAGAACTGTAGGCTGACCAATACATCACTTCAAGAAAGAAGGCTGAACAGAAATCTTAAGATTTATGATTGATCTTCAGGACAACAGCTAGTGTGGTGTCAGTCACATGGAGTAGGTGACCGAGGTAGTGAATTGTTGAAGTAGAAGTAACTATCCTCCATGTCTCTTAATCGGCTGTACTAAACTGTAAAATGTATCTCAATTCCAAGTAGGTTTAACATGGTGTCAGAAGTAAAGACAGTTATCTAATGCAAGCTATGATTTGTTTGGGCACTGACATTTGGACATGCTGCACTATTATTTTTTTCTAGCCATTTGATTTCTACTTGGGCTTTTTACCATATATGCCATGAGGCTAGATGGACCAATAGTTTATTTAGTATGGTGCAAAGGTGGCTTTCATCATAGGAGTAAAGTGTTAGGGAGAGTGACCGTCAGGAGCTGAACTTTCCTCACTGCATTATCAACATAAGATGAATGCCAGGCCAAATGGAAATCACATTTAGAACTGATGCACTTTAGCACTGCATGTGTGGCATAAACTTTTGCAGCTGCTCACTACAAATGTACCAAATAAATTGCTACCGTTTAAAAGAGGAGAAGACCTTTGTTTTCCTTTTGCTACTTAACTTAAAGTTGTGGATGGGACATACCAGACTGGACAACTGCACTGGAGCTAGAATAACAAATGGCCACTCAGACAGACTTCAAGACTGGGAAAGACTTACTCCAACCCAAACATTCCACTGTGTTGTTACACTTCTTTTTCATAATTTTGAAAATATTTCCAGTGCACAAATTCATTTTGTTTCAGTCAGTCCAAATCTTTTAATCTTTATTTCCCCACCTCTGTTATAGTTTGCTGTTTGGTGGTACTTGATGTACTATAAACTCTTCCCAGGCTGTCCTTTTAAGGACACAGGTGAAAAACTTCTGACTTTATTTTATTTAGCTTTATCATAATGAAAGTATTATCTGTTTAATGGGGGGGGGGTATGTCTTCATCTTTGGGGCTGTATGCTGAATTATAACTTCCTCTCTTGAGTGCACACTATATTCCGCTCTTTGGTGGTGCTTGATGTGCTGTAAACTCATCTCTGCTTGTGCTTTTAAGGACACTGGTGAAGAACTTCTGATATGGTCATTTTATTTAGTGTTACATCACTGAAAATATATACTGTTTAAGGGGGTGTCTTCCCATTTAGGATGGTGTGCTAAATTATAACTATTTCTCTCTTGAGCAGATGCTATATTCTGCTCCTTGGTGGTGCCTGGTTTGAGGTTGTACACTGAACTTTAACTGTTTCTCTCTCTTGAGGAGCTGCTATATTCTAATCTTTGGTGGTGCCGGTATTCCAGAGGTTAAGAATGTGCTTGGTTATATACCTGTCCCTCCAAATAATTTTATGTATCTATATGGAATATAGGCTTAAAGAGCTATAAAACACTTTTTGCAAGTGTTTTATGAACAGAGCCATTGAAACAGGGCAGGGGAGTTGACATAATGGTTGGGGTGTTGCACTCACACATACAAGGTGCATGGTTTGATTCCGACTGGATAGGCTTGTAATAGTCTGCAAAGTGATATCCTAATATTTGCCTATAAACCTGCAAATACTGAATAAGGTAACTTAATGATGGTTTAAAAACAGAAAAGCAGATGCAACCAGATAAAATTAACTTAATACCAAAAACAGGAATGAAAACAGCTAAAACAGAAATACTCTGCAAAAATGAACTTTATATATATATATATATATATATATATATATATATATATATATATATATATGTGTGTGTGTGTGTGTGTGTACGCATATATATATATATATATATATATAGAGAGAGAGAGAGAGAGAGATATGTATATACATACCTATGTAATTGTTTTAGTACAAATTAAGTCAAAACATTACATTGGCATTAAAACTTGAAGCCACACATAATACCCACCAAGACTACTTCGACAACTGTGTTTCAAGTGGGAGATAGCCCTCAATACTGATGGTAAAATGGACCTGGATGTATACAAACATAAATGTATGTATGTGCGCGCGTTTGTGTGTGTGTGTGTGTGTGTGTGTGTGTGTGTGTGTGTGTGTGTGTGTGTGTGTGTGTGTGTGTGTGTGTGTGTGTCTGTGTGTGTCTGTGTGTGTGCGTGTGTGTCTATGTATGTATATCTCTTTTGATATACACATATATATATATATATATATATATATATATATATATATATGTATACATCTACAGATGTATTTGTATCTGCTGCTAAACCTTGAAATCCCATGCAATCGAAACTCATTTTTGCGAGACGAAAATCATGAAACCTTGAATACTTGAATGGCAAATGTTTTCCAGGGTAAGTACACACTTGTCCAAATAAACAAAATGTACACTATAGTGAATAAAACCCAACTAGGTGAGGGGCTATGCCCCCCAAGCCCTCCACACCCTCCTTAACTATATATGCCAACACCAGGATCATACTACAGTGGAAAAATGGGCATTTTGGCAAGTGTTTACTTAACCTGGGAAAAATTTGCTGTTCAGGTTTTCAAGGTTTCACGACTTTCATCTTGCAAAAATGAGTCTTGATTATGTGGGATTTTGAGCTTCAGAAGTGGATATAAATATATATATATATATATATATATATATATATATATATATATATATATATATATATATGCATACAGTCAGGTTTATATATATACATATATATAGCTATATGGATAGATAGCTATAGATACACATATAGCTGTAATTCAGAAGGTTAAATACTCTCTTTTTTCTGTTTATATAATTTACACACTCTAGAACCTTACAAATAACCATGAAAAAGTAGCATATTAGGATCCAACTACGAACAACACAAAACAAGTATATTCAAACATGCTGAGTTAGAACACTAGGACTCCGCAAAGAAGTTAGCCAAATTAAGCCAGTATAAATAGTATTTTATTGTAAAATCACAGATTAAGTGCTTTCATCAACTCTGAATGTTGACTTCATCAGAATACATAAAACCATCTAATAATCCTTTTTATACTGTTAAATTTTGGCGCCAAAACGTCTGAACCAATCTCCATTCAGTAATACATTTAAAGACATAGCTTATGCTAATTTTATGAAAATACATATTCAATACTTAAATGAATTCAATCTGCATCATTTTAAAAAATAAATAAATATAATAGTTAAATATACTTCGCAATATCAACAATACAAAAATACAAAAAAGTAATATATTTAAAAAGAACATATAAGAAATTTCTGTAGTATCTAATATGCTCATGTTCATAATTTAGCAAGTAATATAGGTTTAATGGGTATACTATCATTCAAACCAGGGAAATTAGTGGCATCTAGGAGTAACTGCCATTTAACTTCTTTTTCTCCTTGTATTGCTTTTATATTGCCTCCCCTGAGGTCAATATAAACCTGTTCCAAAATGGCAAACTTAAAATTATGACTTTCTCCTTGATTAGCGATATGCCTAAACAGAGGATTGTTGGGATCCTTTCTTTTTATACAATATAAATGATCGTATATTCTGTTCTTAAACAACCTTTCAGTTTTCCCTGTATAATATCCAGGACATATCATACATTTCGCTAGATAAATAATGTATTTGGTATTACAGTTGCCTGGTTTGAAATTGATAGTAGTTCTATTCACATTCTCCAAAATCATACTTTCAATTTCTAATATGTAACTATAGTAACGGCAATTCCCACACTTACATGTGTGTCCTACTTTGTTAAATTTTCTCATACTATCATAATTCATCTCCAAGTTACTTTTGATATTCCTGTCCATTTTGTACACAAATGTTGGTGTGTCTTCAATCAAATGACAAATGCCCTCATCAGCCTTTAAAATATTCCAATTGTCCTTTAATAGCTGCTTAACCTTATCTACACAGGGACCGTAGGTTCTTAGGTTCATAGGTTGGTACTGGGCTATCTGCCCGAAGGCATATATTAGCCGAACCACGTTGTGCGGTATTCACCTCCCCTTTAGTAGTTCCCTAGACCCTTGTACCAGCAGCTAGTAACCTTGGCCCCTATCTAGTAGTGCTGTTGGTGTGATCCCCGGTGTGAACTTTCTGTTACCCATCCACTCATCATATTTCACTACACTTGCTCTGCTATAATTAGAAACACTGTTAGAATTTGAATTAATCACCATCTGTACAATCCCCTTACCTAATATAGGTTTGCATTTGTTATTTCATTCTTTAATGACAAACTGTGCAACATCTTCTATTAAGCCCTTTGGATAACCTCTCTCCATAAATAAGGAACTAATAAATTGTATTTCCTGAACCATATCTTCATAACATGAAGTCATCCTGGCTGCTCTAATACACTGTCCCTTGAAGATGTTGCATGTGAACTTCTTAGGATGATTACTAGCATATTCTAAATGACTATTACTGAAAGTTTCCTTCCTGTAAATTTTAGATTTAAATCCTGTAGGGGAGTTTAAAATTAGGGTATCTAAATAAGCTATACTCTCAGTATGAACATTATGAGTAAAATTGAGATATGAGCTAGTGCCATTTAAATAGCTTATGAAGGCTTCCAGAAGATCTGGGGGGATGTCCCATAAGATGAAGATGTCATCCAAAAATCTCATATATAATTTAATATACTTCAAGTATTGACTTTTAAATACATGGTCTTTCTCCCAATCTATCATCACCAGATTGGCAAAAATAGGGGTGCATGCTGCACCCATGGCAACTCCCCTGGTTTGTTTGTAGTATTGTCCCTCATAATACCTACAGGAACATCTTATTTTTATAATAGATGTTGTCAACCTTTTTTCCTGTATACCCAAATTGGAAGGACTTGAAAGTTTTCATAGGAGTATCATAAAATATGCAAAGCTAGTAGGTGATCTAATACATTTGATAGTTGAGTGTATATCCATTATCTTGGATAGTAATTTTATCTATTATGAGGGAGAATACTACAAACAAACCAGGGGAGTTGCCATGGGTACAGCATGCACCCCTATTTTTGCAAATCTGGTGAGGATAGATTGGGAGGAACACCATGTATTTAACAGTCAATACTTTAAGTATATTAAATTATATACGAGATTTTTGGATGACATCTTCATCTTATGTGATGGCCCCCCAGATCTTGTGGAAGCCTTCATAAGCTATTTAAATGGCACTAGCTCATATCTCAATTTTACTCATAATGTTCAGACTGAGAGTATAGCTTATTTAGATACCCTAATTTTAAACACCCCTACAGGGTTTAAATCTAAAATTTACAGGAAGGAAACTTTCAGTAATAGTTATTTAGAATATGCTAGTAATCATCCTAAGAAGCTCAAACGCAACATCTTCAAGGGACAGTGTATTAGAGCAGCCAGGATGACCTCATGTTATGAAGATATGGATCAGGAAATACAATTTATTAGTTCCTTATTTATGGAGAGAGGTTATCCGAAGGGCTTAATAGAAGATGTTGCACAGTTTGTCATTAAAGAATGGAATAACAAATACAAACCTATATTAGGTAAGGGGATTGTACAGACGGTGACTAATTCAAATTCTAACAGTGTTTCTAATTATAGCAGAGCATGTGTAGTGAAATATGGTCCCTGTGTAGGTGTAGATAAGGTTAAGCATCTATTAAAGGACAATTGGAATATTTTAAAGGCTGATGAGGGCATTTGTCATTTGATTGAAGACACACCAACATTTGTATACAAAATGGACAGGAATATCAAAAGTAACTTTGAGATGAATTATGATAGTATGAGAAAATTGAACAAGGTAGGAGACACATGTAAGTGTGGGAATTGCCATTATTGTAGTTACATATTAGAAATTGAAAGTATGATTTTGGAGAATGTGAATAGAACTACTATCAATTTCAAACCAGGCAACTGTGACACCAAATACATTATTTATTTAGCGAAATGTATGATATGTCCTGGATATTATACTGGGAAAACCAAAAGGTTGTTTAAGAACAGAATATATGATCATTTATATTGTATAAAAAGAAAGGATCCAAACAATGCTCTGTTTAGGCATATCGCTAATAAAGGAGAAAGTCATAATTTTAAGTTTGCCATTTTGGAACAGGTTTATATTAACCCCAGGGGAGGCAATATAAAAGCAATACTAGGAGAAAAAAAAGTTAAATGGCAGTTACTCATAGATGCCACTAACTTCCCTGGTTTGAATGATAGTATTCCCATTAAACCTATATTACTTGCTAAATTATGAACATGAGCATATTAGATACTATAGAAAGTTTTTTATATGTTCTTTTTAAATATATTACATTTTTTGTATTTTTGGATTGTTGATATTGCAAAGTATATTTAATTATTATATTCATTTATTATTTTAAAATTATGCAGATTGAATTCATTTAAGTATTGAATTTGTATTTTAGTAAAGATAGCATAAGCTATGTCTTTAAATGTATTACTGAATGGAGATTGGTTCAGACTTTTTGGCACCAAAATTTAACAGTATAAAAAGGATTATTAGATGGTTTTATGCATTCTAATGAAGTCAACATTCTGAGTTGATGAAAGTGCTTAATCTGTGATTTTACAATAAAATACTATTTATACTAGATTAATTTGGCTAACTTCTTTGCGGAGTCCTAGTGTTCTAAGTCAGTGTGTTTGGATAACCTTACAAATAAGGTGACCTGATTTACTGACTGAATCAGAGACGATCTGCTGTAATAGAGAACATCCTCCATTAGTTGTGATAATGTCCTGATCCTTCCATATTAACTCAAAAATACATTTGTAATTTAATTTATTAAACTCATATTTATAGTGGTCTTACATTTATAATTCTAACCAAATATAAAATTTAAAATAAATTGAACTATGTTCAGAGTTACTCAGGAGAGGACCTACAGTGACATTATTGATATGAGAAACTATATTGTTGGCTAATAAAATTAAGAAAATGCTTCCTCTAGTTGGAACATTAATTACTTGAATCAATTGACAATGTACCGCTACATCTATAAAGTTTAGTTCAAATTTCTTACTGGATGAGCATGAGTACCAATTTATTTTAGGGTAATTCAAATTCTTGATTAAAATAATATGCTTGTGATGAAAGCGAGTTTCCAATAATTTAATGAATAATTGATGAGATTTACAGTCAACAGACTGTCTTCTATAAGAATAAATTAGCCTTAAATTATCTGGACCTGAAGGAGCACTTAGATCCAGTACAATGGTTTCCACCTTAATGTTAATTGAAATCAACTTGTATGACAATACATTGGATATTAAAAACATAACATCTCTTCTATCTTTATTTAATCAAAGACATTCTATTTTATTACATCCTGAAAAGGAAAAATGGCAGAATCCAGTGCTTCAGTAACTACAAGGATATCAAGCTTCTAATGCTGAAAAATGAAAGACATTTCAAAATGCTTTTTCCTGGGCTCCTGGCATTGCAAATTATATATTTATCAAAAGTAACTGGATCCTTTTTGGGATAAGAAGTTTATTTGTTTTGATAGGAAAGACATAAACAATATTTTAAAATTGTTTTAAGCACTGCTATCAAAACAAGAATCATACTAAGTTAAATCTACCCCATCATTTGCATACACAAAGGGTCACAAATAAACATTTCCAAATAAGTAATATGGTTCACATTGTAAGTAACACAAAGACGTCTTAATCAGTTGCTGTATAAAACAGCCTAAGAACAAAAATAATTATTCCAAGCTTTATTGGAATGAATTTACTTGCTACCACCTTAGTATTATTTCTTTCAAGTTTCTCTAATACCTCAAGAAATGCTGATTTCATGTAATTTTAAAAAGTGTCCCTCGGATCATCAGTACCATAATGAATACATACATTATAGAATATTATATTTTTCCTGTTAGTAATTTGCTTACAAAGGATGGCAAGTCTGATAGCCTTAATCATGAGAAACATGAAACATAAAAATGTTTTGGGTTAATGTTAGTTAACTGCTTTCTATCATTTTTCAACACTGAATCAGATAAAAATATTATTTCTTCTAACATATCAGTACTATCATACTGATGCTCATCAGTTAGTAACAAGTCCCCCATGTGTAGTATTACAAGGTCAACACAGTTTTCCGTGAGGGGATTAAGTTGTCTTAACCCTCCCATTGCTCATCTTTTAATTATGTTGTTGGAAATGATATAATCATGACCTAAAGATTGTCTTCTCTTCCTATTATCATTACCATTGTACATGACAATGTTGGGATAGCATACAAGAGGAGGAAAAAGATTTGTACCAGTTGATGTCCCTATTAATACCTCCTCAGAGTAATATGTTTCTGTAGTAATAATGTATCCTAATGTCCTTCTGTTAGAAGGACTTATAATCCCCATGAACC